>NC_068373.1:32795104-33095104 GCF_023724105.1 Carassius gibelio | reverse complement strand
TTTAACTTTTCATTCATCAAAGAATCCTGAAAGTAGTATCACAGTCCAGCAGCACAACTCTGATAATAAATCATCATATTAGAATGATTTCTGAAGATCATGTGACACTGAAGACTGGAGGAATGATGCTGAAAATCACAGAAATAAAATAGATTTTAATGTATATTAAAATAGAAAAATTTTGTTTTACTTCATAATAGTATTTCACTTCCCGCCCCCCCCCCCCGTACTTTTGATCAAATAAATCAAGTCAAGTCTGCTTTATTGTTAATTTCCACATGTACAGTACATACACACAGAGAATCGAAATTGCGTTACACTCAGACTCCGGTGCATACAGATACCATTAACATTAAAGCCTAAAAATATAGATCAAATATAAAATGTAGATACAACTATACAATAAGGGAAAGTTAATAAAGGCATATAATAAAATTAAAAATCAAGTTAAATAAAGCAGCGCAAGGCAAATAGAGTGCAAATTCAATGAAGTGAACATCAATGCAGATAAAAGACTTTTAGTGCAAAAAATAAAATAAAACACTTATTAATAAATGCAGTTTTGATGAGTAAACTCCTGTAAAAAATAAATAATAACAATAAACTTTTTCATCAAAATAAATCATTCTGATCCCAAACTCTCACCGGTGTGTGTGTGTGTGTGTGTGTGTAGCACTTACACACTGATCTCCACAATAATAAAGATGTTAAATACTCATCTGAGGAGGATGTGTGACGTACACTTTTCTGTAAACTGAGCCAAACATTTTTTCACTGATTTAGGGTAGAGTAAGAAAATTTACTGTATTGCGCAAGTTAGTTCATACTTAGATATAATTTTATATGCAATATTACCTTTTCTTTTCATCATCATCTTTAAGAGTTCATGATTATTTCTGTTCAACTTTATTTCTCAGTTGATAATTCTATCCACAATTCAATAAAACACAACACATGCAACTGAGGTACAAGAAGGCTTGACTTTCAAAAGTCATTGAAATCATTTAAAAAAAAAAGCCTCAGGTCCAAATATTAATTAATCACTAATGAACTGTTTGAATTTTTATTTTTATTTTACATGTGCACAATCCCTCAACAAAACTAATGGGAAAAAAATAAATAAAACAATAATAAAAATAATAATAAAATAATCAATAATGCCTCTATTTTTAGAATGCTCCTATTTAAGTTGTTTTTCCCTTTTTTATTTTTTTCTCGGGACCATATTAGCAGGGCTCTACTCCACAGTTTTGATCTGAATCAAATAACTCGCACTTCCTAGTCCGATGTCCAGATCTGAATAAAAAAAAAAAAAAAAAAAATCACAAACATGCTCCGAAGTCCCGATCTGAATGAACCGAGTCGCGAACAGGCGCCGAAGTGGCGATCTGAATCAACGGAGTCGCGACCAGGCGCCGAAGTGGCGATCTGAATCAACGGAATCGCGAACAGGCGCCAAAGTGGCGATCTGAATCAACGGAGTCGCGAACAGGCGCCGAAGTGGCGATCTGAATCAACGGAGTCGCGATTCTCGCGAACAGGCTCCGAAGTGCCGATCAGAATCAACGGAGTCGCAAACAGGCGCTGAAGTGGCGATCCAAATCAACTGAGTCGCGAACAGGCGCCGAAGTGGCGATCCGAATCAACTGAGTCGCGAACAGGCGCCGAAGTGGCGATCCGAATCAACGGAGTCGCGATTCTCGCGAACAGGCTCCGAAGTGGCGATCTGAATCAACCGAGTCGCGATTCTCGCGAACAGGCTCCGAAGTGCCGATCAGAATCAACGCAGTGGCAAAAAGGCGCTGAAGTGGCGATCCAAATCAACGGAGTCGCGAACAGGCTCCGAAGTGTCGATCTGAATCAAAACAATCAACAATTCATTGTAAAAGAGTTCTATTATTTTTTAGAAAGAAAGCATAAATTTTACTGACCACAAACTTTTGAACTCTAGTTTTTATTGTTACAAAAGACTTCTATTTTAAATAAATTCTCTTCTTTTTAACTTTTCATTCATCAAAGAATCCTGAAAGAAGTATCACAGTTCAGCAGCACAACTCTGATAATAAATCATCATATTAGAATGATTTCTGAAGATCATGTGACACTGAAGACTGGAGGAATGATGCTGAAAATCACAGAAATAAAATAGATTTTAATGTATATTAAAATAGAAAAATTTTGTTTTACTTCATAATAATATTTCACTTTTCCCCCCCTGTACTTTTGATCAAATAAATCAAGTCAAGTCTGCTTTATTGTTAATTTCTACATGTACAGTACACACAGAGAATCGAAATTGCGTTACACTCAGACTCCGGTGCATACAGATACCATTAACATTAAAGCCTAAAAATATAGATCAAATATAAAATGTAGATACAACTATACAATAAGGGAAAGTTAATAAAGGCATATAATAAAATTAAAAATCAAGTTAAATAAAGCAGCGCAAGGCAAATAGAGTGCAAATTCAATGAAGTGAACATCAGTGCAGATAAAAGACTTGTAGTGTAAAAAAAAACACTTATTAATAAATGCAGTTTTGATGAGTAAACTCCTGTAAAAAATAAATAATAACAATAAACTTTTTCATCAAAATAAATCATTCTGATCCCAAACTCTCAGCGGTGTGTGTGTGTGTAGCACTTACACACTGATCCCCACAATAATAAAGATGTTAAATACTTATCTGAGGAGGATGTGTGACGTACACTTTTCTGTAAACTGAGCCAAACATTTTTTCACTGATTTAGGGTAGAGTAAGAAAATTTACTGTATTGCGCAAGTTAGTTCATACTTAGATATAATTTTATATGCAATATTACCTTTTCTTTTCATCATCATCTTTAAGAGTTCATGATTATTTCTGTTCAACTTTATTTCTCAGTTGATAATTCTATCCACAATTCAATAAAACACAACACATGCAACTGAGGTACAAGAAGGCTTGACTTTCAAAAGTCATTGAAATCATTTAAAAAAAAAAGCCTCAGGTCCAAATATTAATTAATCACTAATGAACTGTTTGAATTTTTATTTTTATTTTACATGTGCACAATCCCTCAACAAAACTAATGGGAAAAAAATAAATAAAACAATAATAAAAATAATAATAAAATAATCAATAATGCCTCTATTTTTAGAATGCTCCTATTTAAGTTGTTTTTCCCTTTTTTATTTTTTTCTCGGGACCATATTAGCAGGGCTCTACTCCACAGTTTTGATCTGAATCAAATAACTCGCACTTCCTAGTCCGATGTCCAGATCTGAATTAAAAAAAAAAAAAAAAAAATCACAAACATGCTCCGAAGTCCCGATCTGAATGAACCGAGTCGCGACCAGGCGCCGAAGTGGCGATCTGAATCAACGGAATCGCGAACAGGCGCCAAAGTGGCGATCTGAATCAACGGAGTCGCGAACAGGCGCCGAAGTGGCGATCTGAATCAACGGAGTCGCGATTCTCGCGAACAGGCTCCGAAGTGCCGATCAGAATCAACGGAGTCGCAAACAGGCGCTGAAGTGGCGATCCAAATCAACGGAGTCGCGAACAGGCTCCGAAGTGCCGATCTGAATCAAAACAATCAACAATTCATTGTAACAGAGTTCTATAATTTTTTAGAAAGAAAGTATAAATTTTACTGACCACAAACTTTTGAACTCTAGTTTTTATTGTTACAAAAGACTTCTATTTTAAATAAATTCTCTTCTTTTTTAACTTTTCATTCATCAAAGAATCCTGAAAGAAGTATCACAGTTCAGCAGCACAACTCTGATAATAAATCATCATATTTGAATGATTTCTGAAGATCATGTGACACTGAAGACTGGAGGAATGATGCTGAAAATCACAGAAAAAAAATAGATTTTGTTTTACTTCATAATAATATTTCACTTTCCCCCCCCTGTACTTTTGATCAAATAAATCAAGTCAAGTCTGCTTTATTGTTAATTTCTACATGTACAGTACACACAGAGAATCGAAATTGCGTTACACTCAGACTCCGGTGCATACAGATACCATTAACATTAAAGCCTAAAAATATAGATCAAATATAAAATGTAGATACAACTATACAATAAGGGAAAGTTAATAAAGGCATATAATAAAATTAAAAATCAAGTTAAATAAAGCAGCGCAAGGCAAATAGAGTGCAAATTCAATGAAGTGAACATCAGTGCAGATAAAAGACTTGTAGTGCAAAAAAAAACACTTATTAATAAATGCAGTTTTGATGAGTAAACAAACTCCTGTAAAAAATAAATAATAACAATAAACTTTTTCATCAAAATAAATCATTCTGATCCCAAACTCTCAGCGGTGTGTGTGTGTGTAGCACTTACACACTGATCCCCACAATAATAAAGATGTTAAATACTCATCTGAGGAGGATTTGTGACGTACACTTTTCTGTAAACTGAGCCAAACATTTTTTCACTGATTTAGGGTAGAGTAAGAAAATTTACTGTATTGCGCAAGTTAGTTCATACTTAGATATAATTTTATATGCAATATTACCTTTTCTTTTCATCATCATCTTTAAGAGTTCATGATTATTTCTGTTCAACTTTATTTCTCAGTTGATAATTCTATCCACAATTCAATAAAACACAACACATGCAACTGAGATACAAGAAGGCTTGACTTTCAAAAGTCATTGAAATCATTTAAAAATCAAAGCGACAGGTAAAAAAAAAAAGCCTCAGGTCCAAATATTAATTAATCACTAATGAACTGTTTGAATTTTTTATTTTATTTTACATGTGCACAATCCCTCAACAAAACTAATGGGAAAAAAATTAATAAAACAATAATAAAAAAAATAATAAAATAATCAATAATGCCTCTATTTTTAAAATGCTCCTATTTAAATTGTTTTTCCCTTTTTTATTTTTTTTTCGGGACCATAATTCTGATAAGCTGAAAAGGGTCTGAGTCCGGTGCAGGGCTCTACTCCACAGTTTTGATCTGAATCAAATAACTCGCACTTCCTAGTCTGATGTCCAGATCTGAATAAAAAATAAAAAAAAATCACAAACATGCTCCGAAGTCCCGATCTGAATGAACCGAGTGGCGAACAGGCGCCGAAGTTGCGATCTGAATCAACGGAGTCGCGAACAGGCTCCGAATTGGCGATCCGAATCAACTGAGTCGCGAACAGGCGCCGAAGTGGCGATCCGAATCAACTGAGTCGCGAACAGGCGCCGAAGTGGCGATCCGAATCAACGGAGTCGCGATTCTCGCGAACAGGCTCCGAAGTGGCGATCTGAATCAACCGAGTCGCGATTCTCGCGAACAGGCTCCGAAGTGCCGATCAGAATCAACGCAGTGGCAAAAAGGCGCTGAAGTGGCGATCCGAATCAACAGAGTCGCGAACAGGCTCCGAAGTGTCGAGCTGAATCAAAACAATCAACAATTCATTGTAAAAGAGTTCTATTATTTTTTAGAAAGAAAGCATAAATTTTACTGACCACAAACTTTTGAACTCTAGTTTTTATTGTTACAAAAGACTTCTATTTTAAATAAATTCTCTTCTTTTTAACTTTTCATTCATCAAAGAATCCTGAAAGAAGTATCACAGTTCAGCAGCACTACTCTGATAATAAATCATCATATTAGAATGATTTCTGAAGATCATGTGACACTGAAGACTGGAGGAATGATGCTGAAAATCACAGAAATAAAATAGATTTTAATGTATATTAAAATAGAAAAATTTTGTTTTACTTCATAATAATATTTCACTTCCCGCCCCCCCCCCCCCGTACTTTTGATCAAATAAATCAAGTCAAGTCTGCTTTATTGGTAATTTCCACATGTACAGTACATACACACAGAGAATCGAAATTGCGTTACACTCAGACTCCGGTGCATACAGATACCATTAACATTAAAGCCTAAAAATATAGATCAAATATAAAATGTAGATACAACTATACAATAAGAGAAAGTTAAAAAAGGCATATAATAAAATTAAAAATCAAGTTAAATAAAGCAGCGCAAGGCAAATAGAGTGCAAATTCAATGAAGTGAACATCAGTGCAGATAAAAGACTTGTAGTGCAAAAAAACAACAACACTTTTTTGATGAGTAAAACACAGTTTTGATGAGTAAACTCCTATGAAAAATAAATAATAACAATACATTTTTTCATCAAAATAAATCATTCTGATCCCAAATTCTCAGCGGTGTGTGTGTGTGTAGCACTTACACACTGATCCCCACAATAATAAAGATGTTAAATACTCATCTGAGGAGGATGTGTGACGTACACTTTTCTGTAAACTGAGCCAAACATTTTTTCACTGATTTAGGGTAGAGTAAGAATATTTACTGTATTGCGCAAGTTAGTTCATACTTAGATATAATTTTATATGCAATATTACCTTTTCTTTTCATCATCATCTTTAAGAGTTCATGATTATTTCTGTTCAACTTTATTTCTCAGTTGATAATTCTATCCACAATTCAATAAAACACAACACATGCAACTGAGGTACAAGAAGGCTTGACTTTCAAAAGTAATCGAAATCATTTAAAAAAAAAGCCTCAGGTCCAAATATTAATTAATCACTAATGAACTGTTTGAATTTTTTATTTTATTTTACATGTGCACAATCCCTCAACAAAACTAATCGGAAAAAAATAAATAAAACAATAATAAAAATAATAATAAAATAATCAATAATGCCTCTATTTTTAGAATGCTCCTATTTCAGTTGTTTTTCCCTTTTTTATTTTTTTTCTCGGGACCATATTAGCAAGGCTCTACTCCACAGTTTTGATCTGAATCAAATAACTCGCACTTCCTAGTCCGATGTCCAGATCTGAATTAAAAAAAAAAAAAAAAATCACAAACATGCTCCGAAGTCCCGATCTGAATCAACGGAATCGCGACCAGGCGCCGAAGTGGCGATCTGAATCAACGGAGTCGCGACCAGGCGCCGAAGTGGCGATCTGAATCAACGGAATCGCGAACAGGCGCCGAAGTGGCGATCTGAATCAACGGAGTCGCGAACAGGCGGCAAAGTGGCGATCTGAATCAACAGAGTCGCGAACAGGCGCCGAAGTGGCGATCCGAATCAACGGAGTCGCGATTCTCGCGAACAGGCTCCGAAGTGCCGATCAGAATCAACGGAGTCGCAAACAGGCGCTGAAGTGGCGATCCAAATCAACGGAGTCGCGAACAGGCTCCGAAGTGCCGATCTGAATCAAAACAATCAACAATTCATTGTAAAAGAGTTCTATAATTTTTAGAAAGAAAGCATAAATTTTACTGACCACAAACTTTTGAACTCTAGTTTTTATTGTTACAAAAGACTTCTATTTTAAATAAATTCTCTTCTTTTTTAACTTTTCATTCATCAAAGAATCCTGAAAGAAGTATCACAGTTCAGCAGCACAACTCTGATAATAAATCATCATATTAGAATGATTTCTGAAGATCATGTGACACTGAAGACTGGAGGAATGATGCTGAAAATCACAGAAAAAAAATAGATTTTGTTTTACTTCATAATAATATTTCACTTTTCCCCCCCTGTACTTTTGATCAAATAAATCAAGTCAAGTCTGCTTTATTGTTAATTTCTACATGTACAGTACACACAGAGAATCGAAATTGCGTTACACTCAGACTCCGGTGCATACAGATACCATTAACATTAAAGCCTAAAAATCTAGATCAAATATAAAATGTAGATACAACTATACAATAAGGGAAAGTTAAAAAAGGCATATAATAAAATTAAAAATCAAGTTAAATAAAGCAGCGCAAGGCAAATAGAGTGCAAATTCAATGAAGTGAACATCAATGCAGATAAAAGACTTTTAGTGCAAAAAATAAATAAATCTCCTGTCAAGATGGCGCCTGCGTTTGGCTTTGCCTCTGTGGCTGGTTGTTCATCCCGATTCATTTTGTTTGTTTTCTGCGCCATACTGCTACTAAGTTTGTCAACAAAAGTTGTGTCTACTGCATGGGTGTATGATCGCCAAACATTGCTATTAATCCGATCTTCCATGGTGGAGTGCGGGGACGGATATATCTGGAGTGGTATTGACAAGTTTGCAGCCCCGTTCACACGTCCGACTGAAAATGCTGTCCGTACGCGGCATGAAGAGGGCCTAATACGACCTACAAATAGACGGCGGAGAAAGCGAGGAAGAAGGGCAGGGAGACAGATTCAATTGAAAAAACTCTTTAAACTGGGGATCTTGGACTTCAACCACAGACCTTCATGTCTTTATTCTGTCTTCCCTGATGTCCCCATGGCTCTGGTTCCGGTGTACCAGAGAAACTCTACCTCTGGTCGTGGTGTGTGTTTGGTAAATCTGAGGTCGCTGCCACGAGCCTCTTTCTCTGCTTCAGGTGTTCCTGCACCGCTCAGGATGGGTCTGATAAATGCTCGTGCAATTGCAAGCAAGTCTCTTCTGCTCGGCGATTTATTTACCTCCAAAAGCATGGATTTTATGTTGCTTACGGAGACTTGGCAACGGAATATGGAATACTATTACTTAAATGAACTCTGTCCTATGGACTGTAATTTTATCAGCACGCCAAGACTCACAGGTCGGGGTGGAGGTCTTGCTGTGGTTTTTAAAAGACGTTTTATCTGCCAGTCAGTGAGCGCTGACACGTACTCTTCTTTTGAATTACAGATGATAAAGGTGGGTCGCTCAAACTCATTTTATTGTATTCTAGTGTACCGACCACCTGGGCCAGCGGCCTCTTTTCTCATTGATTTTTCTGACTTCTTATCATCTATTATTAAGCTGGATAGAGTGATTATTGTTGGCGATTTTAATATCCATGTGGATAATGATACTTGTACAAATGTTTCTGAATTTGTAAATATTACTGAATCTTTTAACTTCACTCAGCATGTAGTTGGCCCTACGCACAACAAGGGACATACGCTTGATCTGGTCTTTTCTTATGGTGTAAATATTAATAATGTCTGTATTGAAGATGTTTTTATAAGTGATCACAATTGCATCTTTTTTGATCTTGTGTGTGATGAGGATCCTCTCCCTGCTAAACGAGAGTCCTGTTCACGTTTGATTAACCAGTGTACTGTTGAGAAATTTTCAGCTGCATTCGACTCAAGCCTGGTTCTTATTTCGAAAGATGTAGACGCTTGTGCACAGGCTTTTAATGATCACTGTACTGTGTTGTTGGACAAAGTGGCACCTTTTAAAACTAGAGAAATTTCATCTGTCAATACATCACCGTGGATTAATGACGCCATTCGTAGCTTAAGGCATGTTTGTCGGAGAACTGAGCGCTTATGGAAAGCGACTCAGCTACAAGTTCACCGATTGTATCTTAAAGAGCTCTATAGGGACTTACACAAAATGATTAAAGAGGCTAGAGCCTCTTATTTTACTAATCTGATTTCTGCCTGTAAAAAGAATCCAAAAGCTCTCTTTGAAACTATTAACAACATTGTTTCTCCTGCTGCATGTATTGTCCCTGTGTTTGCAAATGTTGACTGCAATCGCTTTTTGTTTCATTTTATGGACAAGGTTAGAGCTGTCATGGCAGGCTTGGTTCCATCAGCTAACCATCATATAGTTAAAGATCATAGACCTTCAATATTGGACTCTTTCTGCCCTATTACCCTGAATGACATCATGGAATTAGTGGGCTCTATGAGACCATCTCAAAGCCCTGTTGATATTTTACCTACCACTTTACTTTTAAAATCCATAAATCATCTGGGCCCATGTTTGGTTTCAATTTTAAACCTATCTCTTCAGTTGGGCCAGGTTCCTAGCTGCTTTAAGCATGCTGTTGTTCAGCCTATCTTGAAAAAGAATAATCTTGATGCAGCTTCATTTAAAAACTACAGGCCTATTTCTAAGTTGCCCTTTCTTTCTAAAATTTTAGAAAAGGTTGTTGCGAAGCAGCTAAATAATGTTTTGGATTCCCATAATATCCTTGATAAGTTTCAGTCTGGTTTTCGTAAAAAATCATTCAACTGAGACTGCCCTCCTTAGGGTTTCAAATGACATTTTGATGGCTGCTGATGGGGGTAAATGCTCTGTGCTGGTTCTATTAGATCTTAGTGCAGCGTTTGATACCGTGGATCACTGCACTATGATTGATAGACTGAAAACAACTGTGGGCATTACTGGATCAGCTCTGGATTGGTTTTCCTCCTATCTTTCAGACAGGAGTTTCTCTGTGTCCGTAGGAACATATATGTCAGACTCTGCTCCTTTGTCTTGTGGTGTGCCCCAGGGTTCTGTGCTTGGCCCTCTGCTGTTCAGCCTGTATATGCTTCCTCTTGGGAAGATAATTGGTAGTTTTGGGGAAATATCATACCATTGTTATGCTGATGATATTCAATTATATTTATCTTTTAGCCCTGATAGGTTGGACAAACTGTCCTTGTTGCACAATTGCTTAGCCTCCATTAAAAATTGGATGGCAGATAATTTTCTGCAACTAAATCCAGACAAAACTGAGGTGCTGATTTTTGCACCAGATAACATTATTCCTAGGATAAGGCAGGAAATTGGGGATCTATCATCTTTGGACTGTAATGTTGTGCGAAATTTGGGTGTCATTTTTGATAAATCTATGTGTTTTTGCAGTCATGTAAAATCTGTGGTTCGTTCCTGTTTTTTCCATCTCAGGAACATCGCTAAGATAAGATCTGTGGTTTCTAAAAAAGAGATGGAGATGCTTATTCATGCTTTTATTTCTTCTTGTCTTGACTTTTGCAATGTACTGTACACTTGTTTAAACAAATCCTCTATGGACAAGTTGCAAGTGGTACAGAATGCAGCTGCAAAACCTTTGAATAAGACCAACAGAAGAACACATATTACACCTATACTTAAGGCTCTACATTGGCTTCCAATTAGTTTTAGAGTACAGTTTAAAATTTTAACCATTACTTACAGAGCCTTGCATGATCAGGCTCCCTCTTATATCCAGGATATACTGCATGTATACACTTCTGGTCGCTCTTTGAGGTCTTCTGGTCAAGACCTTTTAACTGTTCCTAGAACACGTTTTAAAACAAGAGGTGACCGAGCCTTCTGTGTGGTGGCTCCAAGGCTCTGGAACTCCCTTCCATTAGCCTTGAGAGCTTTGGATTCAGTGGAAGCTTTTAAAAAATGCCTTAAGACGCATCTTTTTAGACAAGCATTTAATTAGCAATATGGTTTTGTATGTTTTTGTGTATCTGTATGTTATGTGCATGAGTATATCTGTTAAGTGTATATTTTAATTTAATTTTGTGAAGCACTTTGTGACTTTTTTGTCTGTGAAAAGTGCTATAGAAATAAAGCTTATTTACTTACTTACTTATTAATAAATGCAGTTTTGATGAGTAAACTCCTGTAAAAAATAAATAATAACAATAATTTTTTTCATCAAAATAAATCATTCTGATCCCAAACTCTCACCGGTGTGTGTGTGTGTGGTTGTGTGTGTAGCACTTACACACTGATCCCCACAATAATAAAGATGTTAAATACTCATCTGAGGAGGATGTGTGACGTACACTTTTCTGTAAACTGAGCCAAACAATTTTTCACTGATTTAGGGTAGAGTAAGAATATTTACTGTATTGCAAGTTAGTTCATACTTAGATATAAGAGTTGCGGACAGGCGGCGAAGTGGAGATCTGAATCAACGGAGTCGCAAAAAGGCGCTGAAGTGGCGATCCGAATCAACGGAGTCGCAAAAAGGCGCTGAAGTGGCGATCCAAATCAACGGAGTCGCGAACAGGCTCCGAACTGTCGATCTGAATCAAAACAATCAACAATTCATTGTAAAAGAGTTCTATAATTTTTTAGAAAGAAAGCATAAATTTTACTGACCACAAACTTTTGAACTCTAGTTTTTATTGTTACAAAAGACTTCTATTTTAAATAAATTCTCTTCTTTTTAACTTTTCATTCATCAAAGAATCCTGAAAGTAGTATCACAGTCCAGCAGCACAACTCTGATAATAAATCATCATATTAGAATGATTTCTGAAGATCATGTGCACTGAAGACTGGAGGAATGATGCTGAAAATCACAGAAATAAAATAGATTTTAATGTATATTAAAATAGAAAAATGTTGTTTTACTTCATAATAATATTTCACTTCCCGCCCCCCCCCCCCGTACTTTTGATCAAATAAATCAAGTCAAGTCTGCTTTATTGTTAATTTCCACATGTACAGTACATACACACAGAGAATCGAAATTGCGTTACACTCAGACTCCGGTGCATACAGATACCATTAACATTAAAGCCTAAAAATATAGATCAAAAATAAAATGTAGATACAACTATACAATAAGGGAAAGTTAATAAAGGCATATAATAAAATTAAAAATCAAGTTAAATAAAGCAGCGCAAGGCAAATAGAGTGCAAATTCAATGAAGTGAACATCAATGCAGATAAAAGACTTTTAGTGCAAAAAATAAAATAAAACACTTATTAATAAATGCAGTTTTGATGAGTAAACTCCTGTAAAAAATAAATAATAACAATAAACTTTTTCATCAAAATAAATCATTCTGATCCCAAACTCTCAGCGGTGTGTGTGTGTGTAGCACTTACACACTGATCCCCACAATAATAAAGATGTTAAATACTCATCTGAGGAGGATGTGTGACGTACACTTTTCTGTAAACTGAGCCAAACAATTTTTCACTGATTTAGGGTAGAGTAAGAATATTTACTGTATTGCGCAAGTTAGTTCATACTTAGATATAATTTTATATGCAATATTACCTTTTCTTTTCATCATCATCTTTAAGAGTTCATGATTATTTCTGTTCAACTTTATTTCTCAGTTGATAATTCTATCCACAATTCAATAAAACACAACACATGCAACTGAGGTACAAGAAGGCTTGACTTTCAAAAGTCATTGAAATCATTTAAAAAAAAAAGCCTCAGGTCCAAATATTAATTAATCACTAATGAACTGTTTGAATTTTTATTTTTATTTTACATGTGCACAATCCCTCAACAAAACTAATGGGAAAAAAATAAATAAAACAATAATAAAAATAATAATAAAATAATCAATAATGCCTCTATTTTTAGAATGCTCCTATTTAAGTTGTTTTTCCCTTTTTTATTTTTTTCTCGGGACCATATTAGCAGGGCTCTACTCCACAGTTTTGATCTGAATCAAATAACTCGCACTTCCTAGTCCGATGTCCAGATCTGAATTAAAAAAAAAAAAAAAAAAATCACAAACATGCTCCGAAGTCCCGATCTGAATGAACCGAGTCGCGAACAGGCGCCGAAGTGGCGATCTGAATCAACGGAGTCGCGACCAGGCGCCGAAGTGGCGATCTGAATCAACGGAATCGCGAACAGGCGCCAAAGTGGCGATCTGAATCAACGGAGTCGCGAACAGGCGCCGAAGTGGCGATCTGAATCAACGGAGTCGCGATTCTCGCGAACAGGCTCCGAAGTGCCGATCAGAATCAACGGAGTCGCAAACAGGCGCTGAAGTGGCGATCCAAATCAACTGAGTCGCGAACAGGCGCCGAAGTGGCGATCCGAATCAACTGAGTCGCGAACAGGCGCCGAAGTGGCGATCCGAATCAACGGAGTCGCGATTCTCGCGAACAGGCTCCGAAGTGGCGATCTGAATCAACCGAGTCGCGATTCTCGCGAACAGGCTCCGAAGTGCCGATCAGAATCAACGCAGTGGCAAAAAGGCGCTGAAGTGGCGATCCAAATCAACGGAGTCGCGAACAGGCTCCGAAGTGTCGATCTGAATCAAAACAATCAACAATTCATTGTAAAAGAGTTCTATTATTTTTTAGAAAGAAAGCATAAATTTTACTGACCACAAACTTTTGAACTCTAGTTTTTATTGTTACAAAAGACTTCTATTTTAAATAAATTCTCTTCTTTTTAACTTTTCATTCATCAAAGAATCCTGAAAGAAGTATCACAGTTCAGCAGCACAACTCTGATAATAAATCATCATATTAGAATGATTTCTGAAGATCATGTGCACTGAAGACTGGAGGAATGATGCTGAAAATCACAGAAATAAAATAGATTTTAATGTATATTAAAATAGAAAAATTTTGTTTTACTTCATAATAATATTTCACTTTTCCCCCCCTGTACTTTTGATCAAATAAATCAAGTCAAGTCTGCTTTATTGTTAATTTCTACATGTACAGTACACACAGAGAATCGAAATTGCGTTACACTCAGACTCCGGTGCATACAGATACCATTAACATTAAAGCCTAAAAATATAGATCAAATATAAAATGTAGATACAACTATACAATAAGGGAAAGTTAATAAAGGCATATAATAAAATTAAAAATCAAGTTAAATAAAGCAGCGCAAGGCAAATAGAGTGCAAATTCAATGAAGTGAACATCAGTGCAGATAAAAGACTTGTAGTGTAAAAAAAAACACTTATTAATAAATGCAGTTTTGATGAGTAAACTCCTGTAAAAAATAAATAATAACAATAAACTTTTTCATCAAAATAAATCATTCTGATCCCAAACTCTCAGCGGTGTGTGTGTGTGTAGCACTTACACACTGATCCCCACAATAATAAAGATGTTAAATACTTATCTGAGGAGGATGTGTGACGTACACTTTTCTGTAAACTGAGCCAAACATTTTTTCACTGATTTAGGGTAGAGTAAGAAAATTTACTGTATTGCGCAAGTTAGTTCATACTTAGATATAATTTTATATGCAATATTACCTTTTCTTTTCATCATCATCTTTAAGAGTTCATGATTATTTCTGTTCAACTTTATTTCTCAGTTGATAATTCTATCCACAATTCAATAAAACACAACACATGCAACTGAGGTACAAGAAGGCTTGACTTTCAAAAGTCATTGAAATCATTTAAAAAAAAAAGCCTCAGGTCCAAATATTAATTAATCACTAATGAACTGTTTGAATTTTTATTTTTATTTTACATGTGCACAATCCCTCAACAAAACTAATGGGAAAAAAATAAATAAAACAATAATAAAAATAATAATAAAATAATCAATAATGCCTCTATTTTTAGAATGCTCCTATTTAAGTTGTTTTTCCCTTTTTTATTTTTTTCTCGGGACCATATTAGCAGGGCTCTACTCCACAGTTTTGATCTGAATCAAATAACTCGCACTTCCTAGTCCGATGTCCAGATCTGAATTAAAAAAAAAAAAAAAAAAATCACAAACATGCTCCGAAGTCCCGATCTGAATGAACCGAGTCGCGACCAGGCGCCGAAGTGGCGATCTGAATCAACGGAATCGCGAACAGGCGCCAAAGTGGCGATCTGAATCAACGGAGTCGCGAACAGGCGCCGAAGTGGCGATCTGAATCAACGGAGTCGCGATTCTCGCGAACAGGCTCCGAAGTGCCGATCAGAATCAACGGAGTCGCAAACAGGCGCTGAAGTGGCGATCCAAATCAACGGAGTCGCGAACAGGCTCCGAAGTGCCGATCTGAATCAAAACAATCAACAATTCATTGTAACAGAGTTCTATAATTTTTTAGAAAGAAAGTATAAATTTTACTGACCACAAACTTTTGAACTCTAGTTTTTATTGTTACAAAAGACTTCTATTTTAAATAAATTCTCTTCTTTTTTAACTTTTCATTCATCAAAGAATCCTGAAAGAAGTATCACAGTTCAGCAGCACAACTCTGATAATAAATCATCATATTTGAATGATTTCTGAAGATCATGTGACACTGAAGACTGGAGGAATGATGCTGAAAATCACAGAAAAAAAATAGATTTTGTTTTACTTCATAATAATATTTCACTTTCCCCCCCCTGTACTTTTGATCAAATAAATCAAGTCAAGTCTGCTTTATTGTTAATTTCTACATGTACAGTACACACAGAGAATCGAAATTGCGTTACACTCAGACTCCGGTGCATACAGATACCATTAACATTAAAGCCTAAAAATATAGATCAAATATAAAATGTAGATACAACTATACAATAAGGGAAAGTTAATAAAGGCATATAATAAAATTAAAAATCAAGTTAAATAAAGCAGCGCAAGGCAAATAGAGTGCAAATTCAATGAAGTGAACATCAGTGCAGATAAAAGACTTGTAGTGCAAAAAAAAACACTTATTAATAAATGCAGTTTTGATGAGTAAACAAACTCCTGTAAAAAATAAATAATAACAATAAACTTTTTCATCAAAATAAATCATTCTGATCCCAAACTCTCAGCGGTGTGTGTGTGTGTAGCACTTACACACTGATCCCCACAATAATAAAGATGTTAAATACTCATCTGAGGAGGATGTGTGACGTACACTTTTCTGTAAACTGAGCCAAACATTTTTTCACTGATTTAGGGTAGAGTAAGAATATTTACTGTATTGCGCAAGTTAGTTCATACTTAGATATAATTTTATATGCAATATTACCTTTTCTTTTCATCATCATCTTTAAGAGTTCATGATTATTTCTGTTCAACTTTATTTCTCAGTTGATAATTCTATCCACAATTCAATAAAACACAACACATGCAACTGAGATACAAGAAGGCTTGACTTTCAAAAGTCATTGAAATCATTTAAAAATCAAAGCGACAGGTTAAAAAAAAAAAGCCTCAGGTCCAAATATTAATTAATCACTAATGAACTGTTTGAATTTTTTATTTTATTTTACATGTGCACAATCCCTCAACAAAACTAATGGGAAAAAAATTAATAAAACAATAATAAAAAAAATAATAAAATAATCAATAATGCCTCTATTTTTAAAATGCTCCTATTTAAATTGTTTTTCCCTTTTTTATTTTTTTTTCGGGACCATAATTCTGATAAGCTGAAAAGGGTCTGAGTCCGGTGCAGGGCTCTACTCCACAGTTTTGATCTGAATCAAATAAATCGCACTTCCTAGTCTGATGTCCAGATCTGAATAAAAAATAAAAAAAAATCACAAACATGCTCCGAAGTCCCGATCTGAATGAACCGAGTGGCGAACAGGCGCCGAAGTTGCGATCTGAATCAACGGAGTCGCGAACAGGCTCCGAATTGGCGATCCGAATCAACTGAGTCGCGAACAGGCGCCGAAGTGGCGATCCGAATCAACTGAGTCGCGAACAGGCGCCGAAGTGGCGATCCGAATCAACGGAGTCGCGATTCTCGCGAACAGGCTCCGAAGTGGCGATCTGAATCAACCGAGTCGCGATTCTCGCGAACAGGCTCCGAAGTGCCGATCAGAATCAACGCAGTGGCAAAAAGGCGCTGAAGTGGCGATCCGAATCAACAGAGTCGCGAACAGGCTCCGAAGTGTCGATCTGAATCAAAACAATCAACAATTCATTGTAAAAGAGTTCTATTATTTTTTAGAAAGAAAGCATAAATTTTACTGACCACAAACTTTTGAACTCTAGTTTTTATTGTTACAAAAGACTTCTATTTTAAATAAATTCTCTTCTTTTTAACTTTTCATTCATCAAAGAATCCTGAAAGAAGTATCACAGTTCAGCAGCACTACTCTGATAATAAATCATCATATTAGAATGATTTCTGAAGATCATGTGACACTGAAGACTGGAGGAATGATGCTGAAAATCACAGAAATAAAATAGATTTTAATGTATATTAAAATAGAAAAATTTTGTTTTACTTCATAATAATATTTCACTTCCCGCCCCCCCCCCCCCCCGTACTTTTGATCAAATAAATCAAGTCAAGTCTGCTTTATTGGTAATTTCCACATGTACAGTACATACACACAGAGAATCGAAATTGCGTTACACTCAGACTCCGGTGCATACAGATACCATTAACATTAAAGCCTAAAAATATAGATCAAATATAAAATGTAGATACAACTATACAATAAGAGAAAGTTAAAAAAGGCATATAATAAAATTAAAAATCAAGTTAAATAAAGCAGCGCAAGGCAAATAGAGTGCAAATTCAATGAAGTGAACATCAGTGCAGATAAAAGACTTGTAGTGCAAAAAAACAACAACACTTTTTTGATGAGTAAAACACAGTTTTGATGAGTAAACTCCTATGAAAAATAAATAATAACAATACATTTTTTCATCAAAATAAATCATTCTGATCCCAAATTCTCAGCGGTGTGTGTGTGTGTAGCACTTACACACTGATCCCCACAATAATAAAGATGTTAAATACTCATCTGAGGAGGATGTGTGACGTACACTTTTCTGTAAACTGAGCCAAACATTTTTTCACTGATTTAGGGTAGAGTAAGAATATTTACTGTATTGCGCAAGTTAGTTCATACTTAGATATAATTTTATATGCAATATTACCTTTTCTTTTCATCATCATCTTTAAGAGTTCATGATTATTTCTGTTCAACTTTATTTCTCAGTTGATAATTCTATCCACAATTCAATAAAACACAACACATGCAACTGAGGTACAAGAAGGCTTGACTTTCAAAAGTAATCGAAATCATTTAAAAAAAAAGCCTCAGGTCCAAATATTAATTAATCACTAATGAACTGTTTGAATTTTTTATTTTATTTTACATGTGCACAATCCCTCAACAAAACTAATCGGAAAAAAATAAATAAAACAATAATAAAAATAATAATAAAATAATCAATAATGCCTCTATTTTTAGAATGCTCCTATTTCAGTTGTTTTTCCCTTTTTTATTTTTTTTCTCGGGACCATATTAGCAAGGCTCTACTCCACAGTTTTGATCTGAATCAAATAACTCGCACTTCCTAGTCCGATGTCCAGATCTGAATTAAAAAAAAAAAAAAAAATCACAAACATGCTCCGAAGTCCCGATCTGAATCAACGGAATCGCGACCAGGCGCCGAAGTGGCGATCTGAATCAACGGAATCGCGAACAGGCGCCGAAGTGGCGATCTGAATCAACGGAGTCGCGAACAGGCGGCAAAGTGGCGATCTGAATCAACAGAGTCGCGAACAGGCGCCGAAGTGGCGATCCGAATCAACGGAGTCGCGATTCTCGCGAACAGGCTCCGAAGTGCCGATCAGAATCAACGGAGTCGCAAACAGGCGCTGAAGTGGCGATCCAAATCAACGGAGTCGCGAACAGGCTCCGAAGTGCCGATCTGAATCAAAACAATCAACAATTCATTGTAAAAGAGTTCTATAATTTTTAGAAAGAAAGCATAAATTTTACTGACCACAAACTTTTGAACTCTAGTTTTTATTGTTACAAAAGACTTCTATTTTAAATAAATTCTCTTCTTTTTTAACTTTTCATTCATCAAAGAATCCTGAAAGAAGTATCACAGTTCAGCAGCACAACTCTGATAATAAATCATCATATTAGAATGATTTCTGAAGATCATGTGACACTGAAGACTGGAGGAATGATGCTGAAAATCACAGAAAAAAAATAGATTTTGTTTTACTTCATAATAATATTTCACTTTTCCCCCCCTGTACTTTTGATCAAATAAATCAAGTCAAGTCTGCTTTATTGTTAATTTCTACATGTACAGTACACACAGAGAATCGAAATTGCGTTACACTCAGACTCCGGTGCATACAGATACCATTAACATTAAAGCCTAAAAATCTAGATCAAATATAAAATGTAGATACAACTATACAATAAGGGAAAGTTAAAAAAGGCATATAATAAAATTAAAAATCAAGTTAAATAAAGCAGCGCAAGGCAAATAGAGTGCAAATTCAATGAAGTGAACATCAATGCAGATAAAAGACTTTTAGTGCAAAAAATAAATAAATCTCCTGTCAAGATGGCGCCTGCGTTTGGCTTTGCCTCTGTGGCTGGTTGTTCATCCCGATTCATTTTGTTTGTTTTCTGCGCCATACTGCTACTAAGTTTGTCAACAAAAGTTGTGTCTACTGCATGGGTGTATGATCGCCAAACATTGCTATTAATCCAATCTTCCATGGTGGAGTGCGGGGACGGATATATCTGGAGTGGTATTGACAAGTTTGCAGCCCCGTTCACACGTCCGACTGAAAATGCTGTCCGTACGCGGCATGAAGAGGGCCTAATACGACCTACAAATAGACGGCGGAGAAAGCGAGGAAGAAGGGCAGGGAGACAGATTCAATTGAAAAAACTCTTTAAACTGGGGATCTTGGACTTCAACCACAGACCTTCATGTCTTTATTCTGTCTTCCCTGATGTCCCCATGGCTCTGGTTCCGGTGTACCAGAGAAACTCTACCTCTGGTCGTGGTGTGTGTTTGGTAAATCTGAGGTCGCTGCCACGAGCCTCTTTCTCTGCTTCAGGTGTTCCTGCACCGCTCAGGATGGGTCTGATAAATGCTCGTGCAATTGCAAGCAAGTCTCTTCTGCTCGGCGATTTATTTACCTCCAAAAGCATGGATTTTATGTTGCTTACGGAGACTTGGCAACGGAATATGGAATACTATTACTTAAATGAACTCTGTCCTATGGACTGTAATTTTATCAGCACGCCAAGACTCACAGGTCGGGGTGGAGGTCTTGCTGTGGTTTTTAAAAGACGTTTTATCTGCCAGTCAGTGAGCGCTGACACGTACTCTTCTTTTGAATTACAGATGATAAAGGTGGGTCGCTCAAACTCATTTTATTGTATTCTAGTGTACCGACCACCTGGGCCAGCGGCCTCTTTTCTCATTGATTTTTCTGACTTCTTATCATCTATTATTAAGCTGGATAGAGTGATTATTGTTGGCGATTTTAATATCCATGTGGATAATGATACTTGTACAAATGTTTCTGAATTTGTAAATATTACTGAATCTTTTAACTTCACTCAGCATGTAGTTGGCCCTACGCACAACAAGGGACATACGCTTGATCTGGTCTTTTCTTATGGTGTAAATATTAATAATGTCTGTATTGAAGATGTTTTTATAAGTGATCACAATTGCATCTTTTTTGATCTTGTGTGTGATGAGGATCCTCTCCCTGCTAAACGAGAGTCCTGTTCACGTTTGATTAACCAGTGTACTGTTGAGAAATTTTCAGCAGCATTCGACTCAAGCCTGGTTCTTATTTCGAAAGATGTAGACGCTTGTGCACAGGCTTTTAATGATCACTGTACTGTGTTGTTGGACAAAGTGGCACCTTTTAAAACTAGAGAAATTTCATCTGTCAATACATCACCGTGGATTAATGACGCCATTCGTAGCTTAAGGCATGTTTGTCGGAGAACTGAGCGCTTATGGAAAGCGACTCAGCTACAAGTTCACCGATTGTATCTTAAAGAGCTCTATAGGGACTTACACAAAATGATTAAAGAGGCTAGAGCCTCTTATTTTACTAATCTGATTTCTGCCTGTAAAAAGAATCCAAAAGCTCTCTTTGAAACTATTAACAACATTGTTTCTCCTGCTGCATGTATTGTCCCTGTGTTTGCAAATGTTGACTGCATTCGCTTTTTGTTTCATTTTATGGACAAGGTTAGAGCTGTCATGGCAGGCTTGGTTCCATCAGCTAACCATCATATAGTTAAAGATCATAGACCTTCAATATTGGACTCTTTCTGCCCTATTACCCTGAATGACATCATGGAATTAGTGGGCTCTATGAGACCATCTCAAAGCCCTGTTGATATTTTACCTACCACTTTACTTTTAAAATCCATAAATCATCTGGGCCCATGTTTGGTTTCAATTTTAAACCTATCTCTTCAGTTGGGCCAGGTTCCTAGCTGCTTTAAGCATGCTGTTGTTCAGCCTATCTTGAAAAAGAATAATCTTGATGCAGCTTCATTTAAAAACTACAGGCCTATTTCTAAGTTGCCCTTTCTTTCTAAAATTTTAGAAAAGGTTGTTGCGAAGCAGCTAAATAATGTTTTGGATTCCCATAATATCCTTGATAAGTTTCAGTCTGGTTTTCGTAAAAATCATTCAACTGAGACTGCCCTCCTTAGGGTTTCAAATGACATTTTGATGGCTGCTGATGGGGGTAAATGCTCTGTGCTGGTTCTATTAGATCTTAGTGCGGCGTTTGATACCGTGGATCACTGCACTATGATTGATAGACTGAAAACAACTGTGGGCATTACTGGATCAGCTCTGGATTGGTTTTCCTCCTATCTTTCAGACAGGAGTTTCTCTGTGTCCGTAGGAACATATATGTCAGACTCTGCTCCTTTGTCTTGTGGTGTGCCCCAGGGTTCTGTGCTTGGCCCTCTGCTGTTCAGCCTGTATATGCTTCCTCTTGGGAAGATAATTGGTAGTTTTGGGGAAATATCATACCATTGTTATGCTGATGATATTCAATTATATTTATCTTTTAGCCCTGATAGGTTGGACAAACTGTCCTTGTTGCACAATTGCTTAGCCTCCATTAAAAATTGGATGGCAGATCATTTTCTGCAACTAAATCCAGACAAAACTGAGGTGCTGATTTTTGCACCAGATAACATTATTCCTAGGATAAGGCAGGAAATTGGGGATCTATCATCTTTGGACTGTAATGTTGTGCGAAATTTGGGTGTCATTTTTGATAAATCTATGTGTTTTAGCAGTCATGTAAAATCTGTGGTTCGTTCCTGTTTTTTCCATCTCAGGAACATCGCTAAGATAAGATCTGTGGTTTCTAAAAAAGAGATGGAGATGCTTATTCATGCTTTTATTTCTTCTTGTCTTGACTTTTGCAATGTACTGTACACTTGTTTAAACAAATCCTCTATGGACAAGTTGCAAGTGGTACAGAATGCAGCTGCAAAACTTTTGAATAAGACCAACAGAAGAACACATATTACACCTATACTTAAGGCTCTACATTGGCTTCCAATTAGTTTTAGAGTACAGTTTAAAATTTTAACCATTACTTACAGAGCCTTGCATGATCAGGCTCCCTCTTATATCCAGGATATACTGCATGTATACACTTCTGGTCGCTCTTTGAGGTCTTCTGGTCAAGACCTTTTAACTGTTCCTAGAACACGTTTTAAAACAAGAGGTGACCGAGCCTTCTGTGTGGTGGCTCCAAGGCTCTGGAACTCCCTTCCATTAGCCTTGAGAGCTTTGGATTCAGTGGAAGCTTTTAAAAAATGCCTTAAGACGCATCTTTTTAGACAAGCATTTAATTAGCAATATGGTTTTGTATGTTTTTGTGTATCTGTATGTTATGTGCATGAGTATATCTGTTAAGTGTATATTTTAATTTAATTTTGTGAAGCACTTTGTGACTTTTTTGTCTGTGAAAAGTGCTATAGAAATAAAGCTTATTTACTTACTTACTTATTAATAAATGCAGTTTTGATGAGTAAACTCCTGTAAAAAATAAATAATAACAATAATTTTTTTCATCAAAATAAATCATTCTGATCCCAAACTCTCACCGGTGTGTGTGTGTGTGGTTGTGTGTGTAGCACTTACACACTGATCCCCACAATAATAAAGATGTTAAATACTCATCTGAGGAGGATGTGTGACGTACACTTTTCTGTAAACTGAGCCAAACAATTTTTCACTGATTTAGGGTAGAGTAAGAATATTTACTGTATTGCAAGTTAGTTCATACTTAGATATAAGAGTTGCGAACAGGCGGCGAAGTGGAGATCTGAATCAACGGAGTCGCGATTCTCGCGAACAGGCTCCGAAGTGGCGATCTGAATCAACGGAGTCGCGATTCTCGCGAACAGGCTCCGAAGTGGCGATCTGAATCAACCGAGTCGCGATTCTCGCGAACAGGCGCCGAAGTGCCGATCAGAATCAACGCAGTCGCAAAAAGGCGCTGAAGTGGCGATCCGAATCAACGGAGTCGCGAACAGGCTCCGAAGTGTCGATCTGAATCAAAACAATCAACAATTCATTGTAAAAGAGTTCTATTATTTTTTAGAAAGAAAGCATAAATTTTACTGACCACAAACTTTTGAACTCTAGTTTTTATTGTTACAAAAGACTTCTATTTTAAATAAATTCTCTTCTTTTTAACTTTTCATTCATCAAAGAATCCTGAAAGAAGTATCACAGTTCAGCAGCACAACTCTGATAATAAATCATCATATTAGAATGATTTCTGAAGATCATGTGACACTGAAGACTGGAGTAATGATGCTGAAAATCACAGAAATAAAATAGATTTTAATGTATATTAAAATAGAAAAATTTTGTTTTACTTCATAATAATATTTCACTCCCCCCCCCCCGTACTTTTGATCAAATAAATCAAGTCAAGTCTGCTTTATTGTTAATTTCTACATGTACAGTACACACAGAGAATCGAAATTGCGTTACACTCAGACTCCGGTGCATACAGATACCATTAACATTAAAGCCTAAAAATATAGATCAAAAATAAAATGTAGATACAACTATACAATAAGGGAAAGTTAATAAAGGCATATAATAAAATTAAAAATCAAGTTAAATAAAGCAGCGCAAGGCAAATAGAGTGAAAATTCAATGAAGTGAACATCAATGCAGATAAAAGACTTGTAGTGCAAAAAAAAACACTTATTAATAAATGCAGTTTTGATGAGTAAACTCCTGTAAAAAATAAATAATAACAATAAACTTTTTCATCAAAATAAATCATTCTGATCCCAAACTCTCAGCGGTGTGTGTGTGTGTAGCACTTACACACTGATCCCCACAATAATAAAGATGTTAAATACTCATCTGAGGAGGATGTGTGACGTACACTTTTCTGTAAACTGAGCCAAACATTTTTTCACTGATTTAGGGTAGAGTAAGAATATTTACTGTATTGCGCAAGTTAGTTCATACTTAGATATAATTTTATATGCAATATTACCTTTTCTTTTCATCATCATCTTTAAGAGTTCATGATTATTTCTGTTCAACTTTATTTCTCAGTTGATAATTCTATCCACAATTCAATAAAACACAACACATGCAACTGAGGTACAAGAAGGCTTGACTTTCAAAAGTCATTGAAATCATTTAAAAAAAAAAGCCTCAGGTCCAAATATTAATTAATCACTAATGAACTGTTTGAATTTTTATTTTTATTTTTATTTTACATGTGCACAATCCCTCAACAAAACTAATGGGAAAAAAATAAATAAAACAATAATAAAAATAATAATAAAATAATCAAAAATGCCTCTATTTTTAGAATGCTCCTATTTAAGTTGTTTTTCCCTTTTTTATTTTTTTCTCGGGACCATATTAGCAGGGCTCTACTCCACAGTTTTGATCTGAATCAAATAACTCGCACTTCCTAGTCCGATGTCCAGATCTGAATCAACGGAATCGCGAACAGGCGCCGAAGTGGCGATCTGAATCAACGGAGTCGCGAACAGGCGGCGAAGTGGCGATCTGAATCAACGGAGTCGCGATTCTCGCGAACAGGCTCCGAAGTGCCGATCAGAATCAACGCAGTGGCAAAAAGGCGCTGAAGTGGCGATCCAAATCAACGGAGTCGCGAACAGGCTCCGAAGTGCCGATCTGAATCAAAACAATCAACAATTCATTGTAACAGAGTTCTATAATTTTTTAGAAAGAAAGCATAAATTTTACTGACCACAAACTTTTTAACTCTAGTTTTTATTGTTACAAAAGACTTCTATTTTAAATAAATTCTCTTCTTTTTTAACTTTTCATTCATCAAAGAATCCTGAAAGAAGTATCACAGTTCAGCAGCACAACTCTGATAATAAATCATCATATTAGAATGATTTCTGAAGATCATGTGACACTGAAGACTGGAGGAATGATGCTGAAAATCACAGAAAAAAAATAGATTTTGTTTTACTTCATAATAATATTTCACTTTTCCCCCCCTGTACTTTTGATCAAATAAATCAAGTCAAGTCTGCTTTATTGTTAATTTCTACATGTACAGTACACACAGAGAATCGAAATTGCGTTACACTCAGACTCCGGTGCATACAGATACCATTAACATTAAAGCCTAAAAATATAGATCAAATATAAAATGTAGATACAACTATACAATAAGGGAAAGTTAATAAAGGCATATAATAAAATTAAAAATCAAGTTAAATAAAGCAGCGCAAGGTAAATAGAGTGCAAATTCAATGAAGTGAACATCAATGCAGATAAAAGACTTGTAGTGCAAAAAAAAACACTTATTAATAAATGCAGTTTTGATGAGTAAACTCCTGTAAAAAATAAATAATAACAATAAACTTTTTCATCAAAATAAATCATTCTGATCCCAAACTCTCAGCGGTGTGTGTGTGTGTAGCACTTACACACTGATCCCCACAATAATAAAGATGTTAAATACTCATCTGAGGAGGATGTGTGACGTACACTTTTCTGTAAACTGAGCCAAACATTTTTTCACTGATTTAGGGTAGAGTAAGAATATTTACTGTATTGCGCAAGTTAGTTCATACTTAGATATAATTTTATATGCAATATTACCTTTTCTTTTCATCATCATCTTAAAGAGTTCATGATTATTTCTGTTCAACTTTATTTCCCATTTGATAATTCTATCCACAATTCAATAAAACACAACACTTGCAACTGAGGTACAAGAAGGCTTGACTTCCAAAAGTCATTGAAATCATTTAAAAAAAAAAGCCTCAGGTCCAAATATTAATTAATCACTAATGAACTGTTTGAATTTTTATTTTTATTTTACATGTGCACAATCCCTCAACAAAACTAATGGGAAAAAAATAAATAAAACAATAATAAAAATAATAATAAAATAATCAATAATGCCTCTATTTTTAGAATGCTCCTATTTAAGTTGTTTTTCCCTTTTTTATTTTTTTCTCGGGACCATATTAGCAGGGCTCTACTCCACAGTTTTGATCTGAATCAAATAACTCGCACTTCCTAGTCCGATGTCCAGATCTGAATTAAAAAAAATATAAAAAATCACAAACATGCTCCGAAGTCCCGATCTGAATGAACCGAGTCACAAACATGCTCCGAAGTCCCGATCTGAATGAACGGAGTCGCGACCAGGCGCCGAAGTGGCGATCTGAATCAACGGAATCGCGAACAGGCGCCGAAGTGCCGATCTGAATCAACGGAATCGCGAACAGGCGCCGAAGTGGCGATCTGAATCAACCGAGTCGCGACCAGGCGCCGAAGTGGCGATCTGAATCAACGGAATCGCGAACAGGCGCCGAAGTGCCGATCTGAATCAACGGAATCGCGAACAGGCGCCGAAGTGGCGATCTGAATCAACGGAGTCGCGAACAGGCGGCGAAGTGGCGATCTGAATCAACGGAGTCGCGAACAGGCGCCGAAGTGCCGATCAGAATCAACGGAGTCGCAAACAGGCGCTGAAGTGGCGATCCAAATCAACGGAGTCGCGAACAGGCTCCGAAGTGCCGATCTGAATCAACGGAGTCGCGAACAGGCGGCGAAGTGGCGATCTGAATCAACGGAGTCGCGAACAGGCGGCGAAGTGGCGATCAGAATCAACGGAGTCGCGAACAGGCGGCGAAGTGGCGATCGAAATCAACGGAGTCGCGAACAGGCTCCGAAGTGCCGATCTGAATCAAAACAATCAACAATTCATTGTAACAGAGTTCTATAATTTTTTAGAAAGAAAGCATAAATTTTACTGACCACAAACTTTTGAACTCTAGTTTTTATTGTTACAAAAGACTTCTATTTTAAATAAATTCTCTTCTTTTTTAACTTTTCATTCATCAAAGAATCCTGAAAGAAGTATCACAGTTCAGCAGCACAACTCTGATAATAAATCATCATATTAGAATGATTTCTGAAGATCATGGGACACTGAAGACTGGAGGAATGATGCTGAAAATCACAGAAAAAAAATAGATTTTGTTTTACTTCATAATAATATTTCACTTTTCCCCCCCTGTACTTTTGATCAAATAAATCAAGTCAAGTCTGCTTTATTGTTAATTTCTACATGTACAGTACACACAGAGAATCGAAATTGCGTTACACTCAGACTCCGGTGCATACAGATACCATTAACATTAAAGCCTAAAAATCTAGATCAAATATAAAATGTAGATACAACTATACAATAAGGGAAAGTTAAAAAAAGGCATATAATAAAATTAAAAATCAAGTTAAATAAAGCAGCGCAAGGCAAATAGAGTGCAAATTCAATGAAGTGAACATCAATGCAGATAAAAGACTTGTAGTGCAAAAAAAAAAAACCCACTTATTTATAAATGCAGTTTTGATGAGTAAACTCCTGTAAAAAATAAATAATAACAATACATTTTTTCATCAAAATAAATCATTCTGATCCCAAACTCTCAGCGGTGTGTGTGTGTGTAGCACTTACACACTGATCCCCACAATAATAAAGATGTTAAATACTCATCTGAGGAGGATGTGTGACGTACACTTTTCTGTAAACTGAGCCAAACATTTTTTCACTGATTTAGGGTAGAGTAAGAATATTTACTGTATTGCGCAAGTTAGTTCATACTTAGATATAATTTTATATGCAATATTACCTTTTCTTTTCATCATCATCTTTAAGAGTTCATGATTATTTCTGTTCAACTTTATTTCTCAGTTGATAATTCTATCCACAATTCAATAAAACACAACACATGCAACTGAGGTACAAGAAGGCTTGACTTCTGCAGAACATAGTAGTGTTCTGTAGCTTTAAATCTGAGCAGACTATGATACTCCAGCTTGCTTATACGCATGCGCTAGTTGGTGCTACGTTGTTGAAGTTTGTACACTGTGTATTGAACTCCTGCATGTCTCATAGTAAAGATACTGTTGTTAAAAGGATCTTTGCCTTGCCACTCGTCATTGCATGGTGTCAGAAGTGGTCTGCACAGAATCGTAAGAGCAGCGAGAAAATGATCTATTCCGAACGAGCATCCACACAGTAAGCCATCGTTATTCATCGCACAATAAATCATGGCTGAAGGGTTCCGCAGACCCCAACTTCTTGTATTTGATGGCAATATCGCCGAAAATTGGCGTGTGTTTGAGCAGGAATTCGATATATTCATTGCTGCTGCACACTCTGAGAAAGAGCCTCGCACGAAAGCATTCATACTGCTTAATCTGGCCGGCTCGGAAGCCATAGAGCGCGAGCGAACATTCGTCTATGCACCCGCTGCATATACAGGCGAGGGAGAAAACCGACGAATAATTACTCCGGCTGAATCACGCGAGGACCCGGAATGTCTAAAACGTAAGTTTCGCGAACTTTGCAGTCCACAAACAAACATAACGATGGAAAGACACAAATTTAATTCAAGAAACCAAAAGCCAGGAGAAACAATAGAGGCATATGTAAGCAACCTACGAAACAAGGCACAGAGTTGCAGGTTTGGAGATTTACAGGAAGAATTGATAAGAGATCGACTCGTGTGTGGGATACTCAACGATGGAATGAGAAAACTCCTGTTGCGTGACAATGAGCTAACATTGACAAAAGCCATTGAAATATGTCAAATACATGAACTTACTGACCAGCACACTAAAACACTAGCTGGACCAAAGCAAAACTTGACAAATGTGGATAGTGTTCAACAAACGGTAAAAAGAAAACCATTTCGTACTCCCAAACACAGATTAGATAAGTTTACCCCGCAACAAATTCATAATTGCAGCAATTGTGGAAGCAACCATGAGGCAAAACGGGAGAAATGTCCTGCATATGGCCAGCAATGTCACAGGTGCAACAAATGGAAACGCTTCCAAAAATGCTGCAAATCAGTGAAAATTCAGCGCACACGAAATCTAAAAAAGACTGTAAATCAAATTGATGTTACTAAAGCTTCAAATAGTAGCGAAGACTCATTCTTTATAGATGGAGTTGCGGTTAATCATCAAAAGGTGGCCGGAATTGATTCAAAACAGTTAAAGAAAACTGCAATATCTTGCACAGTGCAAACCAATGGAAAGCCTCTCGAACTAAAGATCGACACAGGAGCCTCATGTAACATCATGTCTTTGCAGACATTCACACAGGTAAAGCAAGATGAAAACCTTCAGGTGTCACGCCATGTGAAGCTTGTTGCGTATGGTGGAGAGGAGATCCAAACTGCTGGATCAACCGTGTTATCTTGCAATCTGAGTGACCAGTCCAACTCTCTACAGTTCTATGTAGTGCAAAAAAAATGTACAGCCATTGCTCGGACTGTCTGACTGTCTTCGGATGGGCCTCATTTCTCTCAATAATGCAGTCCACCAAGTCAGCGTAAAAGAAAACTCAAGTTTTGTCCAGCAGCTTAACACAGAATATGCAGATCTCTTCCGAGATGAAATAGGAAAGCTTCCCGTAACGTACTGCATGAAACTGGACAAAGAAGCTCAACCTGTTGTCCGTCCAGCACGCAGAATTCCTGCAGCAATGCAACACAAGGTAAAAGCAGAGTTGGAAAGAATGGTCGCTATGGGAGTAATCACTCCTGTGTCTGAGCCAACTGATTGGGTGTCATCTATGGTGGCGACTCACAAAAAAAACTCAGATGAAATATGATGCAAAAAAGAGACTTCAATCCTGGTCAGACGGTGTAGGGTTTTTCAATATGCAAATTTATTCAAAGAATATAGGAAGTAAGACAAAAACTCATCTCTTACAAACAGATTATGAAGTATTAATATCAGCTTCAAATATAGAAAATGCAAATCCAAAATTAATATAGTTTTAAAAGCAATCCATATATGGCGGATTCTACTCATCTAAGGTTAATACAATACCTTTGGTTAGAATATTCAAAAGCAATTCAAACTGTTAGTAAAATAATACAAAGTATATAACCAGTATATAAAATACCTGCATTTCAAGATAACAATAAAAGTCAATGTATCTGAGTTGAATAAAACCTGTAAGTAGATCAAAGAGTTCAAGTGAGCCCCCGGAATATGAGAAGGAAAAGGTGAGAAGAGACTAAGTCCAGCTAGAAGGGTCTAGTCTGAACTCAGCCTGAGTAATAATAAGGAGGGGTGCATTGCCTCCTCTTATAGCTCTGCCAAACAAAGGAACTCGTGATTAAGACTAAAAACCGTATCTGCAGCAAATATCAAGAGGTGTTAAATCATTAATCCAAAAATATCAGATGAGCTCTGCAGTCTGGTTTCAGTTCCCTATTCAGAATCAGAATCAGAATGAGCTTTATTGCCAGGTATGTTTACACATACAAGGAATTTGTTTTCGTGACAGAAGCTCCGCAGTACAACAGAATGACAGCGACAGAACATAAAACACATAATAAAAGAATAAAAAATACAAATATGTAGATGTAACAGACGTGAACAAACACACTCACACGTGGGTTTCCTTGTGCTTGCCTTTATCTTTTGGAAATAAAATGGCACAAATCACTTTGGCTGAAGATAAACTACTGCAGACATTCAAGACCACAGCAGCGACACTCAAATCTGCTGGAGTACGGCAAGACTTGTATGATTCATATTAAACATATACTATAACAGTATACATGAAACTGAAACAATATCCCTGTAATTAATAATACAGTGTACTCATACAGGACAATAATTCGATAACAGGAAAACACCAATTGTTAACATTTATAACTAAATCACGGAAGCAACATACCTTTTGGAAATAAAATGGCACAAATCACTTTGGCTGAAGATAAACTACTGCAGACATTCAAGACTAGAAAAATAGAAATTACACATTCACTCAACTCATAATACAAATAATTGTCATAATGTTGAGACATAGACAATAACCACTCTAATTGAACTCGTTCACACTGGTGTGACGCATGTGGAAATTCAGTACATATTATAACAACCTCAACAATCCTGTTAAAGCATTAAATGGATTAAATATACGTTCAAATACATGTATGAAAGATATTGCAATCGAAAAGATCCACTTAAAACATATCATTATTACAATTAATCTGTTAATGAGTTCGAGCGTGAAAAATCATACATACCCACAGCAGCGACACTCAAATCTGCTGGAGTACGGCAAGAGAAGAGCGACAAAATACACTGTCTGCAGTACCATTAATAGCCACAGGAGGGGAGCCTTTGAACACCAATGGATTTAACCAAATGCTTATTTTATGAAATTCACACATCAAAACTCTTAAATTAAGTACTCTTTTTAACCCTGTTACATCCACCCCCACTGAATTACATAAAATAATTGCATGACCAGAGGAGTAACACCAAAGGAATTTCTTTCCATTTTCAAGTCCACTGCAATAAACTTCACAATTAGAAAGGATCTCCTATCAAAGGATAGTCAAAAATACAATTATCCCTTAAGGATGAAGTGATGAGAGAGTAGCGCTAAACTCTCCCACCAGCGACTGACAGTAGAACATCTACATACATTCCACAATATCCTTCCATACTCAACTTTCTTCTATAACACTCAAACAGAAAGAATAAGATATAGAACCATATCAGGATTCGAAGGTACCCCAAGTCATCAGGTATGTGCTTTTTGAACTATTGTTTTCTATATATGGAACAGACTAACAAAACGCATCTTAAATATGTCAAGAGACATGAAACCAAATGACTTCTAAGCAGAGAAAGCCCTCAGCACCGACTTATAAACAGCCTGAACATTGCACTTTGTGTCCTGAACCATGGCCTGTGCTGACATTACATGTATTAATCTGTCAACGGGTCTAATGATGCGACCAAAACGTGACCTGATCTGAGTGACTGAGCTAGAACTTTGTGGTACATTCACAGAGTCAGCTACATGTGTGTTGGCAGGGGCCTGTGATTGCGGCTGATCAGACAGGATTATCTCAGAATCTGAATCATGCGAATCTGAACTGCCACTTGCTTTGTCATCCAAACCAGACATTCTTGTATCTCTTGACAATGCAGGTATGTGACCTTCTGATGCAGCAGGAATGATCATAGTCAATGGATCTGTCAGAAATCCACTTAGAGATTGATCAGACTCATCTGGAATGCCTCTTTCAGGCAGCTCCGAAACCCAACGTATAGTTCTGCTCTTATCATCAGATTCCTGAACTGACATAGAATCATTCTCACAGTCAAAGCCAGCATCGTCACATGTGGATAATGCCTCGTCTCTCATCACCTCTGATCCATCCATCACAACTCTGCTATAGCTATCCTCCTTGTGCTCTGACGCGTCTGCATCTCTTCTTAAAGACTCATTTTCCACCATACCCAATGACAGAACTGGAGACAGACTCTGACAAGAGTTAGATACATCAGAAAGGCGATCAGACAGGGGGTTCTCTACATTCACTGGTAGGAAATTCACCAACATCAACAGGTTTCGATGAACCACTTTTTCCTGATCAGTGGTCGGATTACGGATCCTGTAAGTATGAGTGTCTGATTTATGGTCTACAACGGTGTAAACTGTCGACTCCCACCTGTCTGCAACTTTCCTCTTACCCCTTTCAGTTTTGTTTGCCAGGAGCACCTGATCACCAATTTCAATGTCCAGTCCTTTTACCCTTCGGTTGTACAACTCAGCATGCCTTTTCTGCTCTTTCGTTGCATGTTCTCGTGCGATCAGAAATGCCTCCCTCAGATCTTTGACCAGAGTGGTTACGAACTTATCACAACAGGTCACAGCTGAATCATTCAAGACTGAACGAAAAAGAATATCGATTGGCAAACGGGGCACACGGCCAAACATCAAATAAAAAGGGGCAAAACCCGTTGTTTCATGGGTTGTGCAATTATACAGAAATGTCAGTGTCTGTAACCGTCTTGGCCAATCCCTCTTCACATCTGGTGTTAGAGCTCGTATCATATTTCCTAGGGTTCTATTGAAGCGTTCCACGCTTCCATTACCCATTGGGTGATACGGCGTTGTGCGTGACTTGTTCACCCCAGAGACCCTTAGAAGCTCTTGGATCAATTTACTTTCAAAGCTCGGGCCCTGGTCACTATGGATTCTTTCTGGGAGGCCATAAATGCAAAAATATCTGTCCCATAGGACCCTGGCAACTTGTTTGGCAGACTGATCTCTGCACACGAAGGCTTGTGCTAGCTTCGTAAAATGATCAGTCACCACCAAGACGTCAACAGATCTGTTAGTGGAGTCTTCTGCTGACCAGAAGTCTATACAGACAAGCTCTAATGGTCTACTTGTTGAAATATTCTCCAGGGGAGCTCTACCAGAGGGTTCAGTTGTTTTACTCACAGTGCAGCGGTGGCATAGCCGCACATAGTCCTTCACATTTTGATCCATATTTAGCCAAAAGAAACGCTGCCTTGCCAGGCTAAGACTCCGCGACTGACCCTGGTGACCACAATCATCATGGATTCCTCCTAACACAACACTCACTAGAGACTCTGGGACAACAAACTGATGGCGTTTAATTCTTGATAGTTGATCTCGAGACACTCTGTACAGGATGCCATTTCTGACAACTAGTTTCTCCCAGTGCTTGAGATATCGAACAACAACCATCGTTTCCTTTGCCCTTTCTCTTCTCGAAGGTCTACGTTGACGCCCAACATAATACAAAACTCTAGACAAAATCTTGTCGTTGAGCTGTTTTTCACGCAGCTCCTGTTCTGAATAGGCTGGCAAAGTTTCCTGCCCCACAGACATCATCTGGGGCAAGTTATCAATGACGGACATTGCTCGTGCTCTGGCACCAATGTTCCACTCAACATGGGAATTCAATATAGCAGAGACATCTGCCTTAGGGACTGTCAGAAGGTCTTCGTTTTGTTGGATGTCAGACTGGCATGACTGACCTTGATTAAGAATGCTCCGCCCCTTATCTGAATCACAAGAATGTCTGAAAGCATCCTGCACTGAAACCGTAGACATCCCTCTGGAATCAGCCAGAAGTGCTCCATATGGCTCTTTGAGCAGTCTCTGCGTGACATCAGTTTTGATAAATGGAACCCGGCTCAGGGCATCAGCGACTGTGTTTTGGGGACCAGGTATGTACTTTATGTCAAAGTTGTAGCTAGCCAATTTAGCCACCCAACGTTGTTCACAGCAATCAAGTTTGGGTTTAGTCAGTATATGGGCCAAAGGATTATTGTCAGTCAAGACGGTGAATTCATGTCCTTTGAGCCAATGACTGAATTTATCGCATACTGACCATTTTAAGGCCAGAAACTCCAACCTATGTGCTGGATAATTTTGCTGTGACCGAGAAAGAGACTTACTGGCGAAGGCTACCGGCCTGGCTTTAGTCTCCCCCTCTGGGACCTGTGAGAGAACAGCTCCAATACCGTCCAAGGAAGCATCCGTTGCCAGTATGAAAGTGCGATTAAAATCTGGATGGGCAAGGACAACACTCTCAACCAATGATTTTTTTAGCCTCTCAACAGCCTGGTCCTGAGCTTGTGTCCAGTCACCAGGTCTCAGCTTTCTATTTTGACGAGCATGATCCAGCTGTCTCGGATTCTTCGCTCTCACCTTTTGACCCTTTAGAAGATTAAACAGTGGCTTGGCTACAGCAGAATAGTTTGGAATAAAGTGTTGGTAGTAATTCACCATTCCCAAGAATGATCTTATTTTCTTCTGAGAAGGACATCTACCATCAAGCTCCATCAAATCCAAACTGCTTATCTTAGAGATGCTTTCAACTTTGCTTGGGTCCGTGGAAACACCTTTCTGATCAATCATATGCCCAAGGAACTTCACTGATTTCCTCATCAGATGACATTTTTTTGGAGCCAGCTTAAGATTGTTTGTGCGGAGCCTGCCAAACACCATTTCCAAGCGATCGAGAGCAGTTTTCTCATCTGGGCCGAAGACAATCAAATCATCCAGATAACAAAGGAGACTGAGATAGTTTTCATCCCCGAATATGTTCATCATCATACGCATGAAGCTGCCAGGACTGTTGCAGAGGCCTTGAGGCAACCGATTGTACTCAAAAAGGCCCATAGGCGTTGTAAAGGCGGTAAACTTGCGGTCCTCCTCATGCAGCTGCATATTATAGAATCCGGACGTCAAATCCATTGTACTAAACAGGGCGTTACCGCCAAGTGCTGCCAAACAATCCGCCTGATGTGGAAGAGGGTGCGCATCCTTCAGTGTCCTCCTGTTCAACCAGCGGAAGTCTGTACATACACGCAGGTCCCCATTCTTCTTCCAGACCAAAACGAGAGGAGACGCGTACTCACTGGTAGATCGCCTAATAATCTCCTTCTCCTCCATTTCAGTCAGCACCTGACGTAGTTTTTGATATTGACCGGGAGCTACCCGTCTGAAAGGAAGCCTGAATGGTCTGGTGTCCGAGAGGTGTATTCTGTGGACAAAACCCTTTGCTTCCCCACAATCAAGATGGCCACGTGAAAAGATGTCTTCATAACATAGAATCAGGTTCAGCAACCGTTGCTTGCATGCATCTGAGATATCACAGGAGTCAATGTTAAGACTGTCCAGCCCAACTGACTTCAGTCGCTCACCCACAGGCGACTGTTCGGACACATCATCAGACAACCTTGTGGGGCAGTTTACCAAGAAAGGATCAACAGTATTGGCGTCATCAAGATCTTCAAGGGCAATGCACGGATAAAGATCTGCAATTTTAGCATTCCGTCTCAAGAACACTGGACTGCCTGAAGTGTTGATAAGCTTCAAGGGGACCCATCCATCTCCCCACAGAGATATGATTAGTCTAGCCACCATAACACCTCTGGGAGCAGAGTGAGAAGACGTAGGCTCAGTCATGACTGCACTTCCTGGGGACACAACAGCAGATTTGGGCAGCTTCCCCCATACTAGGTACTCACGGCCCGGCTCAAGATAGACAGCGGAGTTACATCTTACTGTTCCTATCTTCCCAGGTATCTCCTCCCCTCTCCACCGGTTCAATCCAGCAAGCATTGACAGGAAGCTTTCACATTCAGGGTCTGCTGAAGTCGGTCTAGACACAGCCTGCCAAAATCCATCACACAATTTGAAGTATCTGAGAATGTGTTTAATAACATTAGTTCCAAGTATCAGCTCATCATGTTGTCCAGGAACTACTAAAGTGGGCACTAACATCTTTATTCCATAAACTTCCATGGTAAGATTGAAAGATGATTTAGGTTTTACGCGCAGCCCTCCACATCCTACAAGGGTGACATCAGTTTTGAACTCACCACATTCATCCACTGCACCAGCTGATCTCAGTCTCATCTCAGCAGACTCGTTTATAGTGCAGGCCATCGAACCACTGTCCAACATTGCACTCAATGTCACCGTCCCTCCAATCTTCACTGGCGTATAAAAGAGGCTGTCACGTCCACCCACAACATGCGTGTTCTGATAAATGACCTCTGAATGATTACAACTTCCTTTGACTAACAGGTATGCATTCTCAATTTGACAATTATCAATGGCTTGGGAGTTACTATGATGACCCGCATTGCCTCCCTCCGAATACGGGTCTGCTAGTTTCCCTCATGCTGTGCCTGGTCAAGGGAATGTTTAGGGCATTCCTTCTTTGTGTGCCCAGGGGAGAAGCATGCAAAACACAGTTTTTCTGTCATGCAGTGTGCCACTGTGGTATGTTTGTTGTCATTACAGACTCTACAGGCACTTCTGGCAAAACTGCGCTGCTGTCTAGAGCCACGTCTAGGACTAGAAATATCACGAAATTGCACCCTGCCCATAAGCTGCTCCATCATCTCCATCATACGAGTGAGCAACTGACTCTCAGCCTGTTGTGTGTGTTGAGATAACTCTAGGGTAGAAGTTGAGCAGGAGGAGGGCTGATGCTGTGCCTGACTTGGCACTGACACAGGCTCTGGCTGGCGGCGTACCTTCTCATTAGTCACAGAACAGAATGATTGGATAGGGACAGCAGCCGACTCTGTTTTATGGCCATCGTACATACCATAATCACTGCCGAACACTGTAGTTGTGTGACTCCGTAAACTCATGCTAGTATTTTCTCGGCTCCTGAATTCCCTCTGGTAATCATCAATCCTGCTCTGGATTTCTTTCGCACTCCATTCTTGAATCGGCTTGCATCTGAATATGCTCATTAAACCGGGGTCAGGACAGAATTTAACAAACATCCGTGTTACCTCCTCTCTTATGTTGTCAAAACGTTTGCCTTGTCTCCGCAGTCCCTCATCGGCTAGATCAGCTGCTTTATTAATTCGAATCCAGTAGTCCACAGGATTCTCTTTGGCTCTGGGGAGAGTGGCATAAAAATCTGCGAGTGGCAGGCAAGAGGGAGCTTCACTAAAGTACTGCATAAGAATATCATAAATTATCTCAGGGTTCCGCCTGATGTTGAGCATACTATCACTACGCAGGCTGACCTTGACAACATCCTTTGCCTTTCCAGTCAGTCTACTCATTATTTCCTCGGCTTGGTCCTGAACAGGGCACATTTGCTTTTTTAAGCAAGCTTTTGTCCTGTCTATCCACTCCTCAACACCATACTTATCAGTGCCATCACCTCGGAATATGTCATGCTCTGACTTCATGTGCACTGATACTTGTGGTGACATCACTTGTGTATGTGTGCACTGTTCTGTGCGCACTGGTGTCTGAGCGCAACTGAATGAATTGGTTTGGCAATCAGCATTTGTATTAACTAAACCAGAAGACACTAATTTTGCAACTATTGACTCGCCAATATGCGTACCTAGCTGGCCTACCATGTCTGTGAGGTGGTCGAAAGCAACTCTATCAACGCCAGGTGTTGAAGTGTACGGACCCTCACCAGGAACCCGCCCAACAGGGGTACCACCCAGGGTCTGACTTAACCCAATACCCCTACCGTTGTCACCATGTAATTGTGGTCGTCCAACCCCCTGGCTCATGCCTTCACTAAAAATCCCACCATCAGAGCTGCCAACTAACCATGTACCCCTTCCTCTGGGGAAACCCATGTTACCATAACATGGTGCATCCAGGTCTCCATCATACTCGTGTTTTTCAGCCATAATGATATAAAAAAAATTACATGAAAAAGGGTAAAAAATAAAGCAAAATAAAAAAACAAAACAAAATATATGTAACTGTCTCGGTAATGAGAAAGCTCACTATTTTAAATTGTCCTGAACTCGACGACAGTCAAAGCAGTACTATGTCAAATGTGTCTATGCGTTGTGTATTAGAAAAACGAATGCACAGTCCCAATAACTGAGTGTGTGTATGTACTGTCCTCATCCAAAGCATCGAAGACTTGACCCACTGACGAACTTGACCTGCACAGAGCGATGAAGATCTGGTCCACCGCTGAGCTTGACCGGCACACAGCAATCACGGTCGATCTGCGTCGAGCTGATCAAAGGATCCAAGAAGTCACGGCACCAGTGTAACAGACGTGAACAAACACACTCACACGTGGGTTTCCTTGTGCTTGCCTTTATCTTTTGGAAATAAAATGGCACAAATCACTTTGGCTGAAGATAAACTACTGCAGACATTCAAGACCACAGCAGCGACACTCAAATCTGCTGGAGTACGGCAAGACTTGTATGATTCATATTAAACATATACTATAACAGTATACATGAAACTGAAACAATATCCCTGTAATTAATAATACAGTGTACTCATACAGGACAATAATTCGATAACAGGAAAACACCAATTGTTAACATTTATAACTAAATCACGGAAGCAACATACCTTTTGGAAATAAAATGGCACAAATCACTTTGGCTGAAGATAAACTACTGCAGACATTCAAGACTAGAAAAATAGAAATTACACATTCACTCAACTCATAATACAAATAATTGTCATAATGTTGAGACATAGACAATAACCACTCTAATTGAACTCGTTCACACTGGTGTGACGCATGTGGAAATTCAGTACATATTATAACAACCTCAACAATCCTGTTAAAGCATTAAATGGATTAAATATACGTTCAAATACATGTATGAAAGATATTGCAATCGAAAAGATCCACTTAAAACATATCATTATTACAATTAATCTGTTAATGAGTTCGAGCGTGAAAAATCATACATACCCACAGCAGCGACACTCAAATCTGCTGGAGTACGGCAAGAGAAGAGCGACAAAATACACTGTCTGCAGTACCATTAATAGCCACAGGAGGGGAGCCTTTGAACACCAATGGATTTAACCAAATGCTTATTTTATGAAATTCACACATCAAAACTCTTAAATTAAGTACTCTTTTTAACCCTGTTACATCGACAGTGAATGACAATATACAAATGACAATTGTAGGCAGGTATATTACAAAGTGAAGTTATGTATGTACATATATATTGTGTGCAAAATTTAAGTGTATACTAAGTATGTGTGTTAGATAAATAAAGTGTATGTGTATATAAATATAAAGTGTAGTGTGTTCGCCATTATTATCAGCTGTTCATAAGATGGATTGCCTGAGGGAAGAAACTGTTCCTGTGTCTGGTCGTTCTAGTGCTCAGTGCTCTGTAGCGTCGACCAGATGGACACAGTTCAAAGAGGGAGTGTGCTGGATGTGAGGGGTCCAGAGTGATTTTGACAGCCCTTTTTCTCACTCTGGATAAGTACAGTTCTTGAATAGATGGGAGGGTTGTACCGATGATTCGCTCAGCAGTCCGGACTACTCTCTGTAGTCTTCTGAGGTCAGATTTAGAAGCTGAGCTGAACCAGACAGTTACTGAAGTGCAGAGGATGGATTCAATGATGGTGGAGTAGAACTGTTTCAGCAGCTCCTGTGGCAAGTTAAACTTCCTCAGCTGGCGGAGAAAGTACAACCTCTGCTGGGCCTTTTTTACGATGGAGTCAATGTGATTGTCCCACTTCAGGTCCTGAGAGATGGTGGTTCCCAGGAACCTGAATGACTCCACTGCAGTCACAGGGCTGTTCATGATGGTGAGTGGGGGGAGTGCAGGGGGGTTTCTCCTGAAGTCCACGATCATCTCCACTGTTTTGAGCGTGTTAAGCTCCAGGTTGTTGAGACTGCACCAGACAGCCAGCTCTTTTACCTCCTGTCTGTAAGCAGACTCGTCACCGTCCTGAATGAGGCCGATGAGTGTGGTGTCATCTGCAAACTTCAGGAGCTTGACAGAGGGGTCCTTAGATGTGCAATCATTAGTGTACAGGGAGAAGAGCAGTGGGGAGAGAACGCAGCCCTGGGGAGCTCCGGTGCTGATTGTAATATTTCAGATCAGTCAGCAGATTAGTTGTTGCTTGCTGGACTTTGAGCATTGCTCAGAAGACTGTAAATTAACCTCAAATTTAAATACATGATGCACATACTCAGCTTGTTTTCTTCTATTTCTGCAGACGTCTTCTAAGGTCTAAAGTTCAACTGAGATCTTCAAAACAGACTGTTCTGTACTTTTAAGCACGTAGCAAATGCCCTCAAGACAGAGGTCCAAATTTGGGTTACACCAAAATAAGACTGTGCATTGACCCTAGGGACCTAAACAAGTTCCTAAAACGTCCGCATCACCCCATGCGCACAGTGGAAGAAGTGGCAGCGCAGATGCCAAACCCCACAGTATTCTCTGTGCTCGACGCAAAAAGCTCCTTTTGGCAGATTGCGCTGGATCACAAGTCCTCCCTCCTCACTACGTTCAGTACGCCATTTGGAAGATTCCGATTTCTAAGGATGCCCTTTGGCATTAATTCGGCCAGCGAGGTCTTTCAGCGCGCTATGGAGCAGATCTTTGCTGGCTACCCGTGCGCAGTCATAGTCGATGACATCACTGTGGGAGGTAATGGCGAGCAGGAACACGATGCAAACCTAAGAAAAGTTTTGGACCGTGCTCGTGAAGTGAACTTGAGGCTGAACCCTCAAAAGTGCAAATTTCGCCTTAGTGAGGTGAGCTATGTCGGTCATATTTTCACAAGCAAAGGACTACAACCTGACTCAGCAAAAACAAAAGCAAACACAGAAATGCCGGCACCAGACAACGTTACTGCGCTGCAGCGCTTCCTAGGCATGATTAACTACTTAGGAAAATTCATATTGAACCTTAGTGAGCTGTCTGCCCTTCTGCGCGAGGTGACCTGTAAAAACACAGAGTGGTGCTGGTTTAAACAGCATCAGGACGCTTTTGAAGTTCTGAAGCACAGGATTTCTAGTCCACCTACTTTAAAATATTATGACGTCCTTAAACCCATCACACTCACCTATGATGCCATTTATAACATTATAACTGATGTTACAATGTGAGTTAACAAATGTTGTGTTAATTGCCTTTTTACTCTCAGCTCAAGTAATCTGTTAAATGTGTTTCCTATGAAAAAAAAAACAAAAAACTTTGAGTTAACTTTAATATAAGAAACTGTTCATTAAGGAATAACTGTCAAAGTTAAAGAAGGAGGATGTAGAACATAGTAGTGTTCTGTAGCTTTAAATCTGAGCAGACTATGATACTCCAGCTTGCTTATACGCATGCGCTAGTTGGTGCTACGTTGTTGAAGTTTTGTACACAGTATTGAACTCCTGCATGTCTCATAGTAAAGATACTGTTTTTAAAAGGATCTTTGCCTTGCCACTCGTCATTCTGCAACTTCCAAAAGTCATTGAAATCATTTAAAAATCAAAGTGACAGGTTAAAAAAAAAGCCTCTGGTCCAAATATTAATTAAAGGGGGGGTGAAATGCTCGTTTTCACTCAATCTCCTGTTAATCTTGAGTACCTATAGAGTAGTACTGCATCCTTCATAACTCCAAAAAGTCTTTATTTTTATTATATTCATAAGAGAAAGATAGTCTGTACCGATTTTTCCCGGAAAAACACGAGCGGCTGGAGGCGTGACGTGTGGGCGGAGCTAAAGAATCACGAGCGCCAGTAGGCTTTTGAGTTGAGAGCATGTGTAAACTGTGACACAGATCCAGAGGCTGAAATTTAACAAGAGCAGCATCAGCAAAGGCGTCTCTATGTGGTATGTACTGAAACTGTATATATTTGCTTAGCGGTTTTGGAAAATGACTAAGTTCCACTTTATGTTGTCTTTTTTTTTCAAGCTGTACATGTGGAAAGTGCAGTTTGATGACAACATCGCATGTTGTTTACTTGATGTGCTTATGCGCTGATAGCTAAGTTAACAACACAGAGATATTTGAAGCAGTTTTACTCACCGCATGCGGTTCCAGCACACGATCGTGACCCTTTTCCGTTGGGGCTGCATTATCCTTAAGAAATAAACGATGTGCAATCCGAAATGAAGGGAACAAACAAAAACACTTGCAAAACTCCGTTGATGCTTTGTAAAAATAAACTCCATCCACTGGTCCCTTAATGCTGTTTCTCTTTTGGTAATCTGTGCAGGGTTGTCTTGCCCTGGCAACCAAAAACACACTTCTTTTGTGACATTTGGCGACGCTCTCGCTCTGATCAGTGAAGTCTGTTGTGCTCTCAGTGCTCTGCTATACGGGAGCGCGCTCTTCCGGCAGAAGTGCCTCAGGACCCATATAAGGAAATTCTGCTCCATCTAACTTCACACAGAGCCATACTCGAAAAAAACTTTCCCAAACTTGTGACAAACCGGAAGAGGTTTTTTTGGAACAAAAATACTCCTTCAAACGTACAACTTAATTTTTGAAACTTTGTCCATGTTTAGCATGGGAATCCAACTCTTTAACAGTGTAAAAAACTCAGTATGCATGAAATAGCATTTCACCCCCCCTTTAATCACTAATGAACTGTTTGACAAAAACTTCCTGCTCCGATGTCCAGATCTGAATTAACTGAGTCTTGAATAGGCTCCAAAGTCCCGATCTGAATCAACCAAGTTGGGAACAGACTCCGAAGTCCCGATCTAAAAATCCTAAAAACGGATTTGGATATTAAAAGCATATTAGTATTAGTACCATTGTAAGCCAGGTTAAAGAGATGGGTCTCTAATCTAGATTTAAACTGCAAGAGTGTGTCTGCCTCCCGAACAATGTTAGGTAGGTTATTCCAGAGTTTAGGAGCCAAATAGGAAAAGGATCTGCCGCCCGCAGTTGATTTTGATATTCTAGGTATTATCAAATTGCCTGAGTTTTGAGAACGTAGCGGACGTAGAGGAGTATAATGTAAAAGGAGCTCATTCAAATACTGAGGTGCTAAACCATTCAGGGCTTTATAAGTAATAAGCAATATTTTAAAATCTATACGATGTTTGATAGGGAGACAGTGCAGTGTGGACAGGACCGGGCTAATATGGTCATACTTCCTGGTTCTAGTAAGAACTCTTGCTGCTGCATTTTGGACTAGCTGTAGTTTGTTTACCAAGCGTGCAGAACAACCACCCAATAAAGCATTACAATAATCTAACCTTGAAGTCATAAATGCATGGATTAACATTTCTGCATTTGACATTGAGAGTATAGACCGTAATTTAGATATATTTTTGAGATGGAAAAATTCAGTTTTACAAATGCTAGAAACGTGGCTTTCTAAGGAAAGATTGCGATCAAATAGCACACCTAGGTTCCTAACTGATGACAAAGAATTGACAGAGCAGCCATCAAGTCTTAGACAGTGTTCTAGGTTATTACAAGCAGAGTTTTTAGGTCCAATAATTAACAACTCAGTTTTTTCAGAATTTAGCAATAGGAATTTACTCGTCATCCAGTTTTTTTATATCGACTATGCATTCCATTAGTTTTTCAAATTGGTGTGTTTCACCGGGCCGCGAAGAAATATAGAGCTGAGTATCATCAGCATAACAGTGAAAGCTAACACCATGTTTCCTGATGATATCTCCCAAGGGTAACATATAAAGCATGAAGAGTAGCGGCCCTAGTACTGAGCCTTGAGGTACTCCATACTGCACTTGTGATCAATATGATACATCTTCATTCACTGCTACAAACTGACGGCAGTCATATAAGTACGATTTAAACCTATTCTAATACACTTCCATTAATGCCAACAAAGTGTTCAAGTCTATGCAAAAGAATGCTGTGGTCAATTGTGTCAAACGCAGCACTAAGATCCAATAAAACTAGAGAGATACACCCACGATCAGATGATAAGAGCAGATCATTTGTAACTCTAAGGAGCGCAGTCTCAGTACTATGATACGGTCTAAATCCTGACTGGAAATCCTCACATATACCATTTTTCTCTAAGAAGGAATATAATTGTGAGGATACCACCTTTTCTAGTATCTTGGACAGAAAAGGGAGATTCGAGATTGGTCTATAATTAACTAGTTCTTTGGGGTCAAGTTATGGTTTTTTGATGAGAGGCTTAATAACAGCCAGTTTGAAGGTTTTGGGGACAACAATAAAACTATATACATTTCGCTTGATTTATCACACTGAAACAACTCCCATTGGTAGTTTTATTTTATTACTTTGATCATGATTGGTTAATCAGCTGTCATTCAGGAAACTGGACAATGAATCGGTTCGCGCCTTTCTACATTTAAAGGGTAACTAAACCCCTGGTCAGAGCCTGACTCCACCCATTGACAATATTTGAAAATGCTGAAAAGTGGGCAGAGCACAGTGGAGATAGAGGGGATGAACCTAGGGCGGGGCTGAGTGCGTGGGGTGTGAAACTGAGACCCGCAGTGACGGATTGACAGCTGCTGTCAGAGTCGCTAAAATGGAGAGTGACTGTAGTGACGCAAGTAGCTTTGCAACAGAGCGTTCATTTGAAGTAGAGGACTTTTCTCCCCAACCTTCACCTGAAGTGGAGGATGTCGAGGTGTCTGTTCATATCAATTTCGAGCCGCTGGCTCAAACTGCGGTCTTAACCCCCGCACCACGTCGCTTTTCAGCGTGAGCTGTGTGGAGAAGCCCATTTCCACCTCCATTGCGTTGGAGAAGCAATCCCGCGTAAAATGCAGTTTGTACACTCCAGCTCTAGACGGGAATCGCGGTCTTCCAGGCCAAGTGCATGCAATCACTGGCGCCTACTTTTAAAGTCTGCTGGGAAACTAGCAGTCCAGCAGTGCTGTCACAACCAGCAACACAACACATACGTACCATCCTGACCACTGTACTAAATACAGATAAATCTATGCTAACTTGAAGCTATCCTAACTGATGCAATACTATGCTACTAACTATGCTTCTAACAATACTAACATTACACTAACAACTATGCTAATTAACTACAAAGGCTACACGAAATAATTTAAATAACTATTTAAATGTATGCTAAATAGATGCTATATAAGTCTATCCTGGTCGTTTTCATCACTCCTGACTCACTACAGTGATTTTGATGGAACAAGATGGTTTTATACTGCCAGGGGCGTGGTAGCTCGTACCAAGGGGCGTGGTGAGCTGGAAACTGCTTATGTCACTTGCCACCGCAACATCCAATAGAGCATCACAGTCCCCCCCACAGCCCGAGAGAGCTCTGGTGTCGGAAGTAAATTTCCCATTAATTTCTCCCATTGACTTTCAGAAAAATCCGTATCTAAAGAGTTTTAGAGCATGTGTGAGGATAACCAGCTACGGCTGAACTCAGAAGCATATAACAGATCATTTCGAGTTAAAAAAATAAGAGAAAATCCAAAAAAAGTCAAAGGTGCAAGACTGTGTACATATTTTCATTTCGAGCGCAGGAACTGCTCATCCCATAAACCACCGCGCCTCACTGAATTCGACTGAAGCCACAACCGAGAACGAGCCTTTTGAATTTTATTTTATATAGTGAATGTGCAGTAATAGCAGTTCTTTCAGTATTAATCGTGTAAATAGTGTTTTATATAGGTAATGTGTATTGATTTTTATATTTATCATCGTGTATTTTATATAGTGTGCGTGTTTGAAAGTGGTTAACGATAACGTCAGCAACATGGTGCAGTGCTTTGTACCTGACTGCAATCCCCACTCAGTCGTCAACAGATGTCGTTACCATTACACAAATGTTCAGTAAATGCACAAAAAGGTATGCCTAGGCTAAATATTGTTTTGACAGTGGCATTATAACATGCTTGATATGACTCATACCATATGAAGGCTACAGAAGCCTTGCTAAAGTGGACGATAATGCTAACTAATGTTACCAACCTCCCTGCCAAACTCTCGTGGCAGTCAAGGAGATTATGATTGCACTGATAAGTCTACCGTGCAAAAACGCAACACAGGTTTTTATTTTATTTTCATTTTTTTTTATTAATGATCTTCAGTCTTCACGGTCCTTTGCGGGGTTTAAAGGTGCTGTAGGGAACTTTTGTAAATATATATTTTTTACATATTTATTAAACCTGTCATTATGTCCTGACAGTATAATATGAGACAGATAATCTGTGAAAAAAATCAAGCTCCTCTGGCTCCTCCCAGTGTCCTATTGCCATTTGCAGAAATCCATCGCTCCCGGTAAGAAACCACCAATCAGAGCTGCGGTCCGTAACTTTGTTTGTGTTCAACATGTAGAAAAATGTATATAATAAGCGAGTACACCATGAATCCATTTTCCAAACTGTGTTTTTGGCTTGTCCTGAATCACTAGGGTGCACCTATAATAAGTGTTTATATTCAGACTATTTTAGATTGCTTCGGGGTACCGCGGCGGAGTAACCCAGTACCTTTGTGATTCTTCATAGACATAAACAGAGAGAAGTAGTTCCGGCTACGATGTTCTTCCGCAAGACGCAAGCAGTTCTGTTTATTAACCGCTAGAGCGTCAAAAGTTCCCTACCGCAGCTTTAACCAGACGGTTACACAAGCTCCACCAATCAGATGCATCACTGTGGGATTGTTCAGGATTGTGGGTAATGAAGTACTTAGCCAAGACATCACGAATAAAAGGCATTTATATCAAAACAAGGTTAGTGCCCCATGATCCTTTTGGGTTTATATGAGCATATACTATCGCTTAGTACAGCCGTAGCTGGTTTTAAGTCTACCATTCATGTACAAACCCTAGTGTGTATTCTTTGGTGAGGATTCACCAGAAATAGATCTACACTGGAAATCTAGCAAAAACAGAAGGGGGCCTGGTAGAGCCCTCGGCTGACTCCAGTAAACTAAGAAAAGTTTAAATTGAAAATCTAATTGGATTGCAACCTAAAAAAAATAGAACTAAATCAGTTTGAGGATCATGACAACCCAAATAAATCTGAATGACATTAAAAAAAAAAGAAAAAAAGAAAGGAAAACACTCACGTTGCCACTGCTTTGTCTTTCAAACAGGTAAATGACTGAACCAAACCCAAAGCCAGTGCCTTCTTGAGATCTGATGTAGGACGTTAATCAGAAACACACACACAGGTCAAATCTAGATTAGAAAACTAGATTTAAATGGATTGTTTGGATTGTAGGACATGAAGTATGAAATAGTTACTAAAGGCAACGTGAAGGGATTAATTTATAACCAGAGTCTCGTTTTCATTTCAAGTTTTAATTTGGTTATTATCCATAACAAGTACTTCCAGTGAGTTTGTTAGAACAAATGCATGTAAAAAAACCTTACTCCACTCATTGCAGTTGTATTGTTGACTTTTCTTCTATAAAAGGCTGTGTCCGTTCAACTAGGCACTATTTTCTGTATTTGCTGTGTAACCTTTTATCAATGTGTGGCGTAAGAACACGTCGTGCTGCGGTCACTTGCAGGCATTGAACAACAGAGGTGCATTGATGTGTTGCACACAGTGGTGGACGAAGCACACATGCCATGTACTTGAGTTAAAGTATAGATACCCAAGGTAAAATATTACTCAAGTAAAAGTAGAAGTGCTGCCTTTAAACATTCACTTGAGTAAAAGTACAAAAGTATTTGCCTTCAAATGTACTTAAGTATCCAAGTACAATGCTTTCTTTATTGCTATAATGTCCTATTATCATTTTTGTCACAAGAGTCTTGCTTATCTCAGTCTACATAAAGACTCTAATCTCACTCTTGGCACACCAATCTATTAATAAAATGACATTAATTAGTCAGACACTGATGTCTATAACATAATTTCATAAGCACAAAAAATTCCTTTAGAACTAAATGAAATAACAGGACTTGAGAGCAGGTAGTTTCAGTTTAACATTTATTTGTAACAGTTATCCAAGTTTTTATTTAAACTTAAACTTGCAAAACACAGGTTAACATGAGTTTTCCTTTACTATATCATATCTGAATGTGTCTGTGTATAAATATAAACTGGCCATATCAGATTCACTGTAATAGGAACTAGTGTTTGTGATCAGAAGAAACGCACTTGCCAGTCACAACTGCATATAGAAGGGGTATATAATACTATTTCAGTTATGAATTTCCCCACACTGTCAGGAACAATATTTAGTAATGCTTTTACATGTAATTGTCAGTATTTGTGTATTATTAACTCTATACTGCTTCACATGAAACTGGTGATACTTGGTAAAAAAATAAATAAATGAATAAAATATATCAAGTAAGGTGACCTCAGCATCATCACCTCTGAGCTGCCTGTTGTGGTTGCAATGAAATCGATCCCTGACATTGCTTTTTTATATTTTTCTTCATTTCAAGTACTGCCTCATCCATCTTACGTCACAGAGTGCTCCTTGATATGAGAGAGGCATTAGGCTGAAGATCACTAAAGGGTTGTAGACTCTGGGTCACACAATTCAACACGGCATGATCAACATTCTTCTGTGTGACTAGCTTGGTTTCTCTCAACTTCAACTGTCTGGAGGTCGAAGGAGCCTCCTCGTGCTCCATTGTCCTTTTCCTTGGTGCTGTTAGGGCAGGGGTGGGCAACAGTTTTAGTCTGAGGGCCACAGTTACTTTGGCAAAGTAAACGGAGGGCCACACTTTGGACAATTGCAATTAAACATAGTTACATGATTAAATGGTACAAATTAATGCAATGCAAATATGTATAAGGCTACTCTACAGTTACTTTGATAGCCTATTTCAAGGCCTGATACTTATTTTTGCTAGGCCTGTCTGACCTAGGCTACTCTTAAGGTTACAATAACTGGATTTACTTTCAAGGATTCATTTCCTACACTACCCTGCATATTGTTCAACTGTCATTCATTCATTCAGCCAGATGTGTCTCCTCTTCCTGATTTGCGTCAGACCCGTCAATCATCTCACTTCACGTGGTTCATCATGCGTGATAACTAAGCTAAAGTGACATTTCTTCACTGAAACAAGAAGCTAATAAATGCACAATTTAAGTATTTCTACGATTATGTGTTTTGTGTGTGATTTTCATGCGATTTGGGGTTTTCATATAAATAATGAATGTCCAAATTGCGAGTGCATCGAGCGCATCGCGGGGGCCGGATTGAAGCAATATGCGGGCCGTATATTGCCCATGTATGTGTTAGAGCAATATCTCTCTGCATGTGGCTACCATGTTTTCTCTGCAAAAAGGAAACATTCAAAACATTAAGTTAAACCAGAGATCAGTCTCCTCTCTTTGATTAAATAAAACAAGCATTTCATGTGCTTTTAGCATGTCATAGATGTATGCTACAGTGTACATTATTTTTCAGAATAGGCTTAGTTAGATCAGTCTTTGGAAGCTGAACTTTTGAAAATAACAATCACTGTTAATAAGGAGCACTCCACTGTTTAAGCATCACACATGCACCAATGCTACATTTTCATATAATGTAATCATTATGTTCCCAACTTGTAATAATTACTTGAACTAGCTCATTGTTCACTTTAAATGAAAATAAGATGTTAGCTAATAACAGCATGATTTTTATTACTTAAGAACTGTACATTTCCGACATAACTTGAACACAGTCACCTCTGATAACAGATCACTTTAAATTGTAATGTAGACATACTTTCTGTAAAGGTACTTTGAAACTATATGTATTGTGAAAAATGCTAATACAAATAAATGGAATTGGATACACTGCATGTAAAACTATTCAAAATAGAATTTATATTCCAACATAACATGTTAACATCGAATTTCACAAAATCAGAGCCCTCAGCTTGAAAAGTTTCAAAAACAAATACTATGAAATATGGTGAAACCGCTAACTAAGCTGACGACGTGTGCCATGTCCATGGTGACGTGATGTCACATTTTATGTATTTTAACATACACACTGAAACAGTTTTCTGCAAGCTATTGTTAGATTTCTCGTTAAAAAAAGTGAAATGAAAATGGCTTAGCTCTACGTGTTTCCTTAGATTGGAATGAGAATTCTTGTATGACGAAATTGTACAGGGCCGATGCAGGCAGAGAAGGCTCTTAAAAATGAAGGACTCGTTCTTTTCAATAACTTCAAAAAAAGTGCGCAAATAAGGCCATGGGTGTTGTGGCATGTTAGAGTCAGTAACGTTAGTTTCTTCCATCATTTATCAAGACACTGGCGCTCAATGTTATGCCTGTTGCACTGATGTGATGTCACGTCACTCACCTTGAACCCAAGACGCCAACAGGGGCAAGTAAAACAAACTACCACTTTAAAGTACTGCTGAAAAATGATATTTCATAAGAATTCATGTCTGAACAGGGCTTGAGTAGCAATGCAGACTTTATATGCGGTAGATGGGAAAACAAATTTCTTACCTCTAATATCAAATCTTTAGACAAGTCACAAGGTCTGTCAAAGTGTTAATGACAAAGTTGTCCATTGATCTGAAACAAAAACAAAAAGAGCTTAAGCAAAAATACAATTGTTATTGTATTAACTATTCATACGTCACCATGTAGACGCAATGCAGACTACAGCAGCAGAAATGTAAAACGATGTGAAGATACCAGCCAGACATTTTATTTAACATCACAAAATAGAGAGAAAACAATCCTCCCTCTCTATATAATTCATAATAAATTGCATACATGTAAAATGTCTATGTTCTCACAGCACAGTAATATTTGTGGCTGCTCACAGCAAAGACTTCAGTGCACATAGATATATTATATATTTCTTGATGTTACAGACGCAGAAGACCAAGTAACGTTAGACAGAGAAGACAGTTCTGCTAAATAACTGCATCCGATCTTTATACGTATAACTTAATAAACCAAACACAAATCTGAAGTAAACTCATAATGAACACTATAACTTTGTAACTGGAGTCAATTTGAATAGAATTAAACGCGTTTCACAATCACCTCGTGTTACAGCGTTCAAAAAATAGCGCACAGTCTGCAACATATTCACAATCCCGATCGGTAATAGCCGAGATATCAGCGGTATGAACATATATACAGATCTCGTGTGAATATTATAAAGTTGTTGTAACAATAATACCTGCAAAATAAAATGAAAATTTGATGAGGAAAAATCCGTGTAACGACACACCAAACGCTCTGCAGATGTAAGGGCGCAGGCGCGCACACAGCTCCTCCTTTCAGTTTTCAAAATAAGAGTCCTGGTTTCTCACCACTGCAGTGAAGACTGTTCTTAGACTTATCGCTTTCACAAAATCAGATTATCTCACTGTTTTTACATATTTTAATCAGTAAAACACTGTTCACGTCACATTAAAAGCTTCAGGAAAAACAAGCGCGCTCGTTTATAGCCAGTTAAAATAAGGAAGCAAAGCAAAGGACAGCCTGTTGGCTAGTAAACTAGTTAACTGGCGAATCAACTGGTTAGCTTTAAACTAGCTTTCAAATGAGCCTGGTGAATTCAGTAAACATGACTATATGCTCATGGGCATTATGAACTTGTTTAATTAAAGTGAATTAATATAATTCAGACCTTCTCCTCGCTGGATGAGCAGTCAGGTTCTCTGCTGTGTCGAGTGCTGGTGTGTGGACTCTGGTGATGATGTGATGATGAACCCATGTGCTGGGTCAACCCATATAAATTGGGTTGATGGATTTTGACCCAACGCATGAGTTGCACAAAAATAACCCAAATTCCATATAAATAACCCATAATGGGTAAAGCATTTCATAACCCAGCGGTTGGGTAGATTAAACCCAACATTTTTTATAGTGTACGTAAGCACAGTGTAGTGTTAATGTTCAAACTGTATTTACCATGGTAAAGTGTCTGACAACAATTAATATTCTTATTAGAATAAAACTGCCTCATTGTTTAACTGTAGAGCTGTAGCTGAATAGTTTGGCCTACTACGCTCCTGAAATTTAATGTTGGTCATTATGGTGGAACTTAATATTTAATAACAAATATTTTCTGAAGTGGTACTTGGTATAAAAAGTTTGAGAACCACTGGTTTAAAGAAATGGTATAATATGAAATCCTGCTTTTTAAGAACTTTTCAGTAAACCATTTCTTCTTTCCCCTTGTAGAGTCATCGAGGATCCAGTTTATTCTTGAAACATTGGTAAGAAATTGTTCTTCTGCTACATTGCACTGTCACTTCTGCTAGAGATGCTTTGACCTTTTGTGATAGGTTTTGATTGTGCTTCGTTTAATAAAAACGTACTGAATTAGATTTGACTTATTTTACTACACTGTAATGTTAGTGTTCTGATTAAAACAGTGTAACTGGGGGCTCTGAAAACACTGCTTGTGACTAATTTGTGAATATTGTACATTTTCATCTGAATGCATTAAATAAGTGTTTAATGAATAGTGTTGTCCACTTTGTTTCCAGCCTCACTGTTACTGAACTGTAAAGTGAAAATATTGTGTGATTTATTTTGCATTAAATGTTCAGTTAAACATATTTGACAATATCAAAGTTATTGTCAAACATTGTGTACATACCTAAACTCACTGGTTAAATCTTATGTGTCCTCCAGAAGTTTGCGCTCTGCAAGTGAACGACTCCTTGTGGTGCCATCCCAAAGAAGTTCACAATCACTCTCACGGATCTTTTCCTGGACTGTGTCCAGCTGCTGGAATCACCTCCCAATCTCAATTCATACAGCCGAGTCTTTACTCATTTTCAAGAAACATCTAAAGACTCATTTTTATGGCCTGCACTTAACCAGCTAACACTACCACTTTTCTTGTCTTTCATATTTAAAAACCTGCCTATGTGTTCTGTACTACACTAACTGAGACTAGTCATACTGTTTTTTTTTGTTCTCTTGTTGGTCTGATTGCTTCTATTGTTCTCATTTGTAAGTCGCTTTGGATAAAAGCATCTGTTAAATGATTAAATGTAAATGTTTATATGCACGAGGCTGCTGGTTCTAACATTTCAGAGTCTCCTTCGGTAGAAATCTCATTCTGCATTCCCCAGGGTAAAGAGGACACAGTGCCCACTCGGGGGGCCCTCTCTCACGCTGGGCCCTGGGAATTGTCCTAATTCTTCCCTTCCCTTACAGCGCTCCTGGTTGAAGGTTCCCTTCTCAAACTGTGCAACACATTTTCACTGCACAAATGTACACATCTCTTGTCATGAGACACATTACTAAAACATGTTTTTTACAGAAACTGTAGTTTTCCAATAAAATAAAAGATCCACTGGTTTCAGTCATAAAGGTACAAGGGTTTCTCTTGCAAGTGCTGCAAAAATATAAATTTATATGCAAAAATATTTTACAAAAACCCTTAAATATTATTGTATTTGGATTGTTCTACTACATGTTTTTAACAATACATCCATGCATATTCTGCATCATAAAGTGTGGGATTATTTTCATCTGTTTTATACAGTATGTTTCCAAAATAAAACTGCTGTTTTACAGTTTTGAGCATGTGATAGTTTATTGAAGTTGATTGTAAAGCCATTGCTGCCAGTCATTTGATTTTTAGCTTTGATCCTGTCCTGTGGATCTCAATTCAAACTCGGGTCTTCTTGAACATAGCATTGTGTATTTATACACGGGGCAAGGTACGAAGGTGAAACAACGTCAAAATCAACACCTCATTCAGCGTTAATCCAAGGTCTGCAGAACGACCGTCCTTCACCCACGAGGAAGGGAAGTCTTTTTAAACACTGACTTTCAGATCTGATTCCAAAGTTACTGCGTTTATAAAACAACTCTATGAAAGACTCAGGTCACGTATCTAAAAATAAATCGCTATAGTAAAAGAGAAATAATAAGAGGAGTGAAGTTTCCTACCGTTCTGCTGTGTTTGGTCCTCACGCGCGTCTGACGCTCCGCGGCGCGTCTCCGCCCCTCACACGCGCGTTTACAGCGCTACATTAATCATCTGTGCTAATTATTATACATTTACTTCATTGTCAGCTTCAGGTACTTCATTTATTATTGATCAATGAACTTTTTGAAACAAAAAAAGGTTGTATTTCAGTGTCTCTGCAGGGGATTATAGAGCAACAGCGCCACCTGCTGTCGACACGCGGTTATTGATAGTGATGCTACAGTCAAAAATCAGTAATAATTCAAACTTATCAAAATAAAATATATAAAATAATGGTTTCTATTTTAATATCCTTTAAAATATAATTTATTTCTGTGTTTAAAAAACGTAATAAATAATTCTGATCCCAAACTCTGAACGGTGTGTGTGTGTGTGTGTGTAGCACTTACACACTGATCCCCACAATAATAAAGATGTTAAATACTCACCTGAGGAGGATGTGTGACGTACACTTTTCTGTAAAGTCAATAATGAACTACTTTACTTCTAAAATCGATACTATTAGAGATAAAATTGCAACCATTCAGCCGTCAGCTACAGTATCACATCAGACAGTGCACTATAGACCCCCTGAGGAACGGTTCCACTCATTCTCTACTATAGGAGAGGAAGAATTGTATAAACTTGTTAAATCATCTAAACCAACAACATGTATGTTAGACCCTATACCATATAAGCTCTTAAAAGAGGTGCTTCCAGAAGTCATAGGTCCTCTTCTGACTATTATTAATTCCTCATTGTCATTAGGATATGTCCCCAAAACCTTCAAACTGGCTGTTATTAAGCCTCTCATAAAAAAGCCACAACTTGACCCCAAAGAACTAGTTAATTATAGACCAATCTCGAATCTCCCTTTTCTGTCCAAGATACTAGAAAAGGTGGTATCCTCACAATTATATTCCTTCTTAGAGAATAATGGTATATGTGAGGATTTCCAGTCAGGATTTAGACCGTATCATAGTACTGAGACTGCTCTCCTCAGAGTTACAAATGATCTGCTCTTATCATCTGATTGTGGGTGTATCTCTCTATTAGTTTTATTGGATCTTAGTGTTGCGTTTGACACAATTGACCACAACATTCTTTTGTATAGACTTGAACACTTTGTTGGCATCAGTGGAAGTGCATTAGCATGGTTTAAATCGTACTTATATGGCCGCCGTCAGTTCGTAGCAGTGAATGAAGATGTATCATATCGATCACAAGTGCAGTATGGAGTACCTCAAGGCTCAGTACTAGGGCCGTTACTCTTCACGCTTTATATGTTACCCTTGGGAGATATCATCAGGAAACATGGTGTTAGTTTTCACTGTTATGCTGATGATACTCAGCTCTATATTTCTTCGCGGCCCGGTGAAACACACCAATTTGAAAAACTAATGGAATGCATAGTCGATATAAAAAAACTGGATGACGAGTAATTTCTTACTGCTAAATTCAGAAAAAACAGAGGTGTTAATCATAGGGCCAAAAACTCTGCTTGTAATAACCTAGAACACTGTCTAAGACTTGATGGTTGCTCTGTCAATTCTTCGTCATCAGTTAGGAACCTAGGTGTGCTATTTGATCACAATCTTTCCTTAGAAAGCCACGTTTCTAGCATTTGTAAAACTGCATTTTTCCATCTCAAAAATATATCTAAATTACGGTCTATACTCTCAATGTCAAATGCAGAAATGTTAATCCATGCATTTATGACTTCAAGGTTAGATTGTTGTAATTCTTTATTGGGTGGTTGTTCTGCACACTTAGTAAACAAACTACAGCTAGTCCAAAATGCAGCAGCAAGAGTTCTTACTAGAACCAGGAAGTATGACCATATTAGCCCGGTCCTGTCCACACTGCACTGGCTCCCTATCAAACATCGTATAGATTTTAAAATATTGCTTATTACTTATAAAGCCCTGAATGGTTTAGCACCTCAGTATTTGAATGAGCTCCTTTTACATTATACTCCTCTACGTACGCTACGTTCTCAAAACTCAGGCAATTTGATAATACCTAGAATATCAAAATCAACTGCGGGCGGCAGATCCTTTTCCTATTTGGCGCCTAAACTCTGGAATAACCTACCTAACATTGTTCGGGAGGCAGACACACTCTTGCAGTTTAAATCTAGATTAAAGACCCATCTCTTTAACCTGGCATACACATAACATACTAATATGCTTTTAATATCCAAATCCGTTAAAGGATTTTTAGGCTGCATTAATTAGGTAAACCGGAACCGGAAACACTTCACATAACACCGTACTTTCTACATCATTAGAAGAATGGCATCTACGCTAATATTTGTCTGTTTCTCTCTTGTTCCGAGGTCACCGTGGCCACCAGATCCAGTCTGTGTCCAGATCAGAGGGTCACTGCAGTCACCCGGATCCAGTACGTATCCAGACATGATGGTGGATCAGCACCTAGAAAGGACCTCTACTGCCCTGAAAGACAGCGGAGACCAGGACCACTAGAGCCCCAGATACAGATCCCCTGTAAAGACCTTGTCTCAGAGGAGCACCAGGACAAGACCACAGGAAACAGATGATTCTTCTGCACAATCTGACTTTGCTGCAGTCTGGAATTGAACTACTGGTTTCGTCTGGTCAGAGGAGAACTGACCCCCAACTGAGCCTGGTTTCTCCCAAGGTTTTTTTCTCCATTCTGTCACCGATGGAGTTTCGGTTCCTTGCCGCTGTCGCCTCTGGCTTGCTTAGTTGGGGTCACTTCATCTACAGCGATATCATTGACTTGATTGCAAGTAAAAACAGACACTATTTCAACTTGTAGCACCCGTACAACCACTCTGTGAGTTACTTACGTGAGAATGGGGGTGCTTGGGTTCGGTGTAGTTCAGGTGGATACCACGAAGGTGCACCTAATAAGTGTCTAATGAGGTTTAAAACCTTTTGACAATAAAATATAAAAAATAATGAGACCCAGGCATGTACTGGCCATCGGGACTACCGGGAGATTCCCGGTGGGCCGCGGTCTGGTTGGGCCGGTGCGTTATGTATTTTGTTTTTAAATCATTATTTATCGCAAATATATTCGTAAGTATATTTTTGTACAGTCCAATTCCGGCCTTACGTGTCTCTCTCATGAAGCCGCAAGATGCTTTTTTGTGACGTTAGTCACAATAATTTATTTAAAACATTACAAAAAGCAGTATAAAGAACAGATAAAACGACGCTTGCGCATGATGCTGATGCGAGCTGCGAGACGTGACGTGTTCACTGCTCACTGGCCAATCAGAATCAAGTTATAGCCTTGAAAAGCGGCCGCTTTACAACTGCGACGAAATTCAATATGTTAAATATAAAATATCTAAGCGTAAAGGGGGGGCCGAACGTTGAGAGAGAGAAAACGACAAGCACTTGAGGCAGATGCCACCAAATGTGTCAAGATAAATAAATTATTTGCTGGAAGGCAAAAGACTGAAGACGTCCTCAGGGCGGACTTGACAGCTGAGGTGAGACAGAAATGTAATGATACACGGAGGCTACTGCATTGTTTTGTTTCAAAAAGTTAGGATATTCCAGCTGTAATATGCCACCACTCACTGATCTATATAAATTGCATTTAAAATTCTCAGCTCTCAAGTTCTATTTTATTACAAAATTCAGACAATACCGTTTTGGCGTCAGAAAATGTGACGTGACAGATCGCTTTAGCGCCTCAGTTCAAGTAAACCGATCATCTGTTACTTTCTGTTTAAAGATACAGTACAACTTACAGAAATTTATATATGCCTCAGAAATAATATCGATCAGTTATCAGTCAAAACAGCAGGAGAACAATTATTTCACAGAATGTTACATTTACCTCAAGAAAGCAATTTAAAGACCATAGCAGGTTAGTTGAGATTGAAAAATAGCCATAAGAAAGGAGTATTTTGCTAAATATGTGCACTACAGTACATATTTATTATATTTTCACCTAAAGTATTTTACATTTGATTATGCAATATCTGTACCTGAAAACGGTGCTATTTATGATAATTTTTTAAATTTTTTATTACTGACTGTTCACTTGTCTTCATTAATGTTTGAACTTAATAGTTAGTGTTTATTGTGGTATTGAAATTACAATTGTGAAATGAGATTGCAGCTTATTTACAAAGAAAACAATAGCAATTTTATTTTTATCTTTTTATTTTTGGCAGGGCAAGAAAAGTTCTGAACCCTAGCATTGAGCTCTGCATTTGAATAAAGTGACCTGACATTCAGTCAAGTATGGTGACCCACACTCAGAATTTGTGCTCTGCATTTAACCCATCCGAAGTGCACACACACAGAGCAGTGAGCACACACACACACACACACACACACACACACTGTGAACACACACCCGGAGAAGTGGGCAGCCATTTATGCTGTGGCTTTTTAAAGGCCTTTGATTATGTTATGAAAAATGTAAAATAAATCACTACACAACGTTCTTTGTCTTAATTACTCTTTTATTTTATTGTAGATCAGTGGTCTTTATAAATAATGCTTACTATAGTTCAGTGGTCTTAATACTAGCCTACTATAAGCAGCCAACATGTCAGAGGTAATTTGCGTGAATTAATATAAAAAAAGTGTTATGTTGCAGCACATGAAATATAGTTACAGCAGAAAATGTGTACCCTAAGCATTAATATTTAATTTAATAATAAATTAGAATAATAAGAAGCACATAAATTAAGACCTTTAGATATTTAAAATAAAGCCTGATAAAATAATTTACATTTTCTTTGTTTATTATTTTAATAGTTTTTTCTTGGTTTTGATAGTAATACATTCTAATCAGTAATTTTACATCCAGATTAATGTATGTATAGACATGTAGTGTGCGTGTGTGTGTGTGTGTGTGTGCGCGCATGTTTACATGCATGGTGGGCTGGTCTGGATGAAGTCCAGGGCTGATTTTTTGTCCCAGTCCAGCCCTGATGAGACCCAGAGATGTTTTTTAGTTTAGCAAAAAATGGGTAACGCCCTTGTTTAATTAAATAAAATAATTTGGCAAACAGAATATAAAAGCTTTCCCCAAAATTCAATATTAATGAATATACAAAAATAAATAACCAAAATATTCCCCAAACACTTAAATATTTACTCCTTTAAAATGTAGCTTAAACCCCAGTAGTTTCAATCACACTTGTTACAACTGAATAAGTGGTTCAAAAGTCCCCTCCCCTTAGCTCTTTCCTAACAATCTGAAATACACATAGAACTTTACAATATCAAAAAAAAAAAAAAAAAACACACCAAGTGTCCTGAAACAAGTCTTAGCAAATGCAGTGGTGGGCCCACTCACACACACATTCACACATGTTCCAGTTTACTCACGGTATCATTTTGAACGAAAAAAAAAATATTGCAGGCCTGTTTTGGTCTTGCAAAACATTGAGTGCGCTGAACGGACACTTGCAAAAAATTGAGAGCGTTGAAAGACGTTGGTCCGGATGATCAGGTGCGGTGCGATTAAACGACAGTTCCGCCCAGCATACGCCCACCGTGGCTAACTATCTCGGCTATCTGCGTTCACGGCTTCCACTTCTTCTCTCCCGCTCCGTCAGACGGGTCTCCGGCTTCGTTTCTCACTCAGTCTCGCGGCTCACAAACATCCCGAGTCCGCGGTGCTCTTCTGTGCGCCTCCCGCTCAGATTAATCAACTATACTCGCACTTTCTAGCGTTCTTTTTTCTTCTCCACGTGCCCGCGTCCCGCGCTCCACACGAGTACGGGGGAAGACCGGAAAAAACTTCCAGCACTTTCTCACGTGTCTCTCACCAGGTCACGTGTATCTACGGTTTTTTCATACCTGCAGCCAAACACTATTGACTATACAGCGTGAATACCCAAATGACCAATAAAAATGGTCACATAAAAACAGTAAAAATAAAATAGTAAAAGACTAACTGCATAAAACCTTTGGAAATATTATTCAGCTAAATAATATAAACTTTAGTTTTAATTACTGTCATGAAATAAAATTACCAAATGTTTATTTCCTTTTAATTATGTAAAATGAACTGATATTTCCTTATTTAGAAATCAGATGTCCCCTATTATTTAAAGTAAATAAACGTTTACTTTTTTAATAGTCATGTGACTCGTTTTTGAGAGTAAGAGAGATTAATCATAACCCTCCCTGTCTCCGTTACACTATATGCCCAAGTTTACCACTGGGCTACACCTGAACAGAGATGACATAACTGAATTCAATGATGAGCTGCCTTTAACTATAATTTTGCATTATTGACACACTGTTTTCCAAATGAATGTTGTTCAGTGCTTTGACGCAATGTATTTTGTTTAAAGCACTATATAATTAAGGTGATTGATTGATTGATTGTTAACTGAGCCAAACATTTTTTCACTGATTTAGGGTAGAGTAAGAATATTTACTGTATTGCGCGAGTTAGTTCATACTTAGATATAATTTTATATGCAATATTACCTTTTCTTTTCATCATCAGCTTTAAGAGTTCATGATTATTTCTGTTCAACTTTATTTCTCAGTTGATAATTCTATCCACAATTCAATAAAACACAACACATGCAACTGAGATACAAGAAGGCTTGACTTCCAAAAGTCATTGAAATCATTAATGAACTGTTTGAATTTTTTTATTTTATTTTACATGTGCACAATCCCTCAACAAAACTAATGGGAAAAAATAAATAAAACAATAATAAAAAAAAATAATAAAATAATCAATAATGCCTCTATTTTAGAGCTGTAATCGGGCCTTAAAAGTTAGGCCCGACAGGACCCGAGCCCGACAAGTACATTTTGATTGACAGCTTTTTTAAAGCCCGAACCCGTTTACAGCCCGACATTATTCAAATGTGAGCACGCACACAGCTCTTTTGCCTTTTGCCAACAATGAGCAATTTATTCATGTTTTAACATAATTTACTCATAACTAACGTAGACTAGACCACTTGGAAGTTGGAATAAAGAAATAAAATAAGTCCTGTGTCACATCGTAACATCTCAGCATTCTAGACATAGGCTCATTTAACCCATAAATAGACCAACGCACCAATAAAAACGAGTCACTGAAAATTTTTTTTAATTAAGATACATTTTAAATTAAGATGGGTATTTGGCAATAACGAAATTAAGATAAAGGCTCCGCCGGATTTGCTTTATTTAATAAAAGAATAATGCCAACATTAGCGTAAATACTCTGTCAACATTATGCATTTAAGACTCAATGAATATTTAGTTATCATTTGAAAAACCTTTACTCACAGAGATTAGGCTAGGTCTACATGTTTATGTGGAGGAAAATGATTGAAACCACTGTAGATGTCTTCAGCGCGCTCCTGCGCTCACTGATGGTGCGTCATTATTCACTCACTATTCTCATTATAAACATGGTCAACACTTCTCCACACCTCAGACTTTGCTTTAGTTGCTGGTGCAACCAAAACGTAATCACCAGAGGCAAGCCTCCGTTACACCTGCTCAGCATTCATTTTCGCATCTTTCTCGCGCTAATCCACATCACATCACATGACCGCTCGTTTACCTCGCAAACCGGAGCGCAAGCCGGAGCGGCCCGAGCCCGCGTAAGATGATAGAAATTAAGCCCGAACAAAGATCTTCAGCTCTACTCTATTTTTAGAATGCTCCTATTTAAGTTGTTTTTCCCTTTTTTATTTTTTTTCGGGACCATAATTGCAGGGCTCTACTCCACAGTTTTGATCTGAGTCAAATAACTGGCACTTCCTAGTCCGATGTCCAGATCTGAATTGTTACTCCCCTCGAGTTGAATTAAAGGCTCAGGTCGTTCTTGGTTTTAACAGACATTTATTTGGACACGAGTCTTGAACATGTCTTGTACATGCTAGTCTTTTAGCCTTTTTTATGTCCCAACAATGCCGTCAGAACTATGAAAGAAAATACACGAAACTTAAATTAACCATCTAAAAGAGATGTTTTACACATAATAATAATAATAAAAAAAAAAATAGATACAAACGAATAAATAAAGTGCACATTTCCATCAGCAAGTAAATACACTTAATCGGCTAATTATACATTAACACACGATCACATAACAAACGTTCACATATGGAAGTCAGTTAATACAATAAAACGCATACCTCATTGGCCTCTCTGACTCAAGAGGAATAAACTTGGGGGGTTACAGCTTCCTTTAAACGAAAACTCTTCTTAGCACCACTTATGGCTTAACTCTTACAGACATATGTTACTAGTGCGGCACCTCGTGCGGCTCTTCTTACAGGTAGTGCACCGGAAACTATTCTGATAGCAACATTTAAATAATTCCCAAACGGAACAAAATAAAAAATAAATAGATTCCCCCTTTTCTAAGGTTTTAGCTGATTACTATGAAATTAATTGACATGTACTAACAAAAAATATATTACTTATCTATTCTAAAGATTATTCAGAACATTTTAACTATTAATTGACCTTTTAAATGTAAAGTGCATATAATGAATGAAATATATGAAGTTGCATCTGACGGCAGCTACATGAATAAAAAAAAAAAAAAAAAAAATCACAAACATGCTCCGAAGTGGCGATCTGAATGAACCGAGTCGCGAACAGGCGCCGAAGTGGCGATCTGAATCAACCGAGTCGCGATTCTCGCGAACAGGCACCGAAGTGGCGATCTGAATCAACGGAGTCGCGAACAGGCGGCGAAGTGGCGATCCGAATCAACGGATTCGCAAAAAGGCGCTGAAGTGGCGATCCGAATCAACGGAGTCGCGAACAGGCTCCGAAGTGTCGATCTGAATCAAAACAATCAACAATTCACTGTAAAAGAGTTCTATTCATTTTTAGAAAGAAAGCATAAATTTTACTGACCACAAACTTTTGAACTCTAGTTTTTATTGTTACAAAAGACTTCTTTTTTAAATAAATTCTCTTCTTTTTTAACTTTTCATTCATCAAAGAATCCTGAAAGAAGTATCACAGTTCAGCAGCACAACTCTGATAATAAATCATCATATTAGAATGATTTCTGAAGATCATGTGACACTGAAGAATGGAGGAATGATACTGAAAATCACAGAAATAAAATAGATTTAAATGTATATTAAAATAGAAAAAAATTGTTTTACTTCATAATAATATTTCACCCCCCCCCCCCCTGTACTTTTGATCAAATAAATCAAGTCAAGTCTGCTTTATTGTTAATTTCCACATGTACAGTACATACACACAGAGAATCGAAATTGCGTTACACTCAGACTCCGGTGCAATATTACCTTTTCTTTTCATCATCATCTTTAAGAGTTCATGATTATTTCTGTTCAACTTTATTTCTCAGTTGATAATTCTATCCACAATTCAATAAAACACAACACATGCAACTGAGGTACAAGAAGGCTTGACTTTCAAAAGTCATTGAAATCAATAAAAAAAAAAGCCTCAGGTCCAAATATTAATTAATCACTAATGAACTGTTTGAATTTTTTATTTTTATTTTACATGTGCACAATCCCTCAACAAAACTAATGGGAAAAAAATAAATAAAACAATAATAAAAATAATAATAAAATAATCAATAATGCCTCTATTTTTAGAATGCTCCTATTTAAGTTGTTTTTCCCTTTTTTATTTTTTTTTTCGGGACCATAATTGCAGGGCTCTACTCCACAGTTTTGATCTGAATCAAATAACTCGCACTTCCTAATCCGATGTCCAGATCTGAATAAAAAAAAAAAAAAAAATCACAAACATGCTCCGAAGTCCCGATCTGAATGAACCGAGTCGCGAACAGGCGCCGAAGTGGCGATCTGAATCAACGGAGTCGCGAACAGGCGGCGAAGTGGCGATCCAAATCAACGGAGTCGCGAACAGGCTCCGAAGTGCCGATCTGAATCAAAACAATCAACAATTCATTGTAAAAGAGTTCTATTATTTTTTAGAAGGAAAGCATAAATTTTACTGACCACAAACTTTTGAACTCTAGTTTTTATTGTTACAAAAGACTTCTATTTTAAATAAATTCTCTTCTTTTTAACTTTTCATTCATCAAAGAATCCTGAAAGAAGTATCACAGTTCAGCAGCACAACTCTGATAATAAATCATTATATTAGAATGATTTCTGAAGATCATGTGACACTGAAGACTGGAGGAATGATACTGAAAATCACAGAAATAAAATAGATTTTAATGTATATTAAAATAGAAATAAATTGTTTTACTTCATAATAATATTTCACTTTTTCCCCCTGTGCTTTTGATCAAATAAATCAAGTCAAGTCTGCTTTATTGTTAATTTCCACATGTACAGTACATACACACAGAGAATCGAAATTGCGTTACACTCAGACTCCGGTGCATACAGATACCATTAACATTAAAGCCTAAAAATCTAGATCAAATATAAAATGTAGATACAACTATACAATAAGGGAAAGTTAAAAAAGGCATATAATAAAATTAAAAATCAAGTTAAATAAAGCAGCGCAAGGCAAATAGAGTGCAAATTCAATGAAGTGAACATCAGTGCAGATCAGGGGCGTGTCTAGGGGGAGGCTGGGGGAGGCAATGCCTCCCCTAGGATAAGCCCTGCCTCCCCTGAGAAATGATCTGTCCCTCTGATGATAAATTAAAACTTTAAAGTGGATTGTTTTGTGCATATTTTCCATAGTTTGCAGATGGGTCTGATCCAACAAAAATCCAGTTTGGCGCTGTTTGACAGTGCGCGCGCTTCGGGGGTACGCGCTGTTAACCATGCGGGGCTTTAAAGCAGTGGCGTGTCCAGAAGCCAAAGGGTGGCAAGAAAATTAGATTTGCCAACCCAAAACAGCGTTTGGGATCGAAGTGCATTGACAGCTGAACAGCCTGATTTTGTCCTCGATTTCTGCCGAGGGTAGGATGTTAATAGTTTTGGTTGTGGGCGATAAAAATGTCTCCACAGTCTGTTTTCGAAGAAATATCGTTGCATTGTGTGCTGCGCACATTCTATCAGCTGCAGTTCAGGCCCAGCGGGATTAATATACTGCGACATACATTAACATCACAGTTAACTCATTCACATTTTTTTTCATCTGTTTAAATCCTTATTTAAACGTTTAATTCGTGTCCTTTTCTGACGTGCGGTTTTTCTGAGCACAAAGTGCGGCCCGAAAACGAAAAAGCCCTTCGAACTGTGCCTGATTACTAAGTTATGTTTTGTGCTAATACTGTCAAAACACACAAGGTTTGTGTATAGACTCATATGTTTAAAACGAAAGTAAACAACTGAAAGAAACAGATGCATGTCTGAATATTAGAGGCGCGCAGGTCTTAAAGGGACAGTAGGCTACATGCTGCCGTGTGAATTAAAGGGATAGATCACCCTAAAATTTTATTTCTATCATTTCTGTTCTATTTCTATTTCTGTTTATACACTCACATGTTGTCCAAAACCTATATTAACTTCTTTCTTGTGCTGAAAGCAAAAGAAGATATTTTGAAAAATTAGGATAACCAAACAGTTGCTGGTCCACATTGACTTTTATAGTAGGGGGGAAATTACTGTGGAAATCACTGTGAACCAGCAACTGTTTGGTTTTCCACCTTAATTCTTCAAAATATAGTTTATGTTTAGTAGAAGAAGGAAACTCATTCAGATTTTTTTTCTTCACTATTTAAATTTTTTGGGGAATTATATGTTAATGAAACAACAAACACACAGAGAAAAATCAATACTCTATACTCTTGACTGAAAAACGTTAATTCAGTTGCTTTAATAGGAATCAGTGTATATAGTTTTTATTTTTATATTTGTTCATTACATTTTTTTAATGCTCCTGCTAAATACACCCCTTTTACCTGAAATGAAGCACTTTATTTGTATAATATCTGTATTTGTAATGTTTATCTTTGTTCTCATTTTTTAATAACAAAGATAAAATAATGACAAAGATTTTCATCCATGCACTTTGGCCTAAATATCTGCCACACTCTTTCATATTTTGTTACCTTAAAAGGCTTTATAATAGAGAAATTAGTTTGGCTGTGATGCTCAAACAGCTTGCAAAATAGAAAAACCAACATGACAAAGAATCAGGATAAAATCATGGTATTTTCTAAAAAAAAAAAAAAAATTGTTCGATTTTTATTATATCACCCAGCCCTGTGGGAGACCAAACCCATAGACTCCAACCCCCCATAAAATAATAAAAATATTTGCCTATGGCAAGCACCACTAATAATAAAAAAAAAAATGAAACTATATTTAAAAAAAGTTATGTTGCCTCTGCTAATCATATCATAATTGAAATTCTTATAGTTTTACAAAAATAGCTTTTATTTCAACTCTCTAAATCTCCTGACACCCTGTAGCCTAATATATTTCTAGGCCTACGTATTTACATTCATTCATTTAGCAGACACTTTTATCCAAAGCCACTTACAACCACAGAATAACATTTAAATACTGTTCTCATAATGTTTAAATGAGCATATCAAAAAATTTTTTTACCTGGGGCCACATTCACAAAGAAACTTATAAGAGGCTACAAGTAGCTCCTAACTGGGGAATTTAAGAGAATCTCCTACAAATAATGACTGCTAATGTGTTTTACAATGAGTAATTCACAAAGCATTTCAGCCCTAAAAGTAGCATCTACTTCTGGACCAGCTTAAAAGAAGAAACAAATTAATTAACCTCCTCTCTATACAAACGTAATGTAAGATTCATTTAAAGAACTCTCTTGTCCTTCTCGGTAACCTACTTGTGTAACACGTCTTCTCACAAGCAAACACCTGTCAGTCATTATCAGGCAAACACCGTGATCTGTTATATATATTAATCTGTCATATCTGTTGACCTGGTTTAACTTTTATGTGACAGCCCTATAGTCTAATAGGGGCCCTGTGTCTATCTCTGGGTTCCTGGCTTAGAAAAAGACATGCATTAAAAAAGATTGTGTGTAATATAGCTTAATTTTGTGCCGATATTTTCAGTTGTCTATGTTGCCCCCCCAAACAAGCCAAATGCCCCCCCAAACATGACATCCTGGTAACCCCTCTGGTGCAGATAAAAGACTTGTAGTGCAAAAAAAAAAAACACTTATTAATAAATGCAGTTTTGATGAGTAAACTCCTGTAAAAAAATAAATAATAACAATATTTTTTTTCATCAAAATAAATCATTCTGATCCTAAACTCTCACCGGTGTGTGTGTGCATACTTAGATATAATTTTATATGCAATATTACCTTTTCTTTTCATCATCATCTTTAAGAGTTCATGATTATTTCTGTTCAACTTTATTTCTCAGTTGATAATTCTATCCAAAATTCAATAAAACACAACACATGCAACTGAGGTACAAGAAGGCTTGACTTCCAAAAGTCATTGAAATCATTTAAAAATCAAAGTGACAGGTAAAAAAAAAAAAAGCCTCAGGTCCAAATATTAATTAATCAATAAGGAACTGTTTGAAAAAAAACACACACAATCACTAAATAAAACCAATGGGAAAAAAATAAATAAAATAATAATACAAATAATAATAAAATAATCAATAATGCCTCTATTTTTAGAATGCTCCTATTTAAGTTGTTTTTTCCTTTCTTTTTTTTTTTTCGGGACCATAATTCTGATGAGCTGAAAAGGGCCTGAGTCTCGTGCAGGGCTCTACTCCACAGTTCTGATCTGAATCAAATAACTCGCACTTCCTAGTCCGATGTCCAGATCTGAATTAAAAAAAAAAAAAAAAATCACAAACAGGCGCCGAAGTCCCGATCTGAATCAACGGAGTCGCGAACTTTTACTTCATAATAATATTTCACTTTTCCCCCGCTGTACTTTTGATCAAATAAATCAAGTCAAGTCTGCTTTATTGTTAATTTCCACATGTACAGTACATACACACAGAGAATCGAAATTGCGTTACACTCAGACTCCGGTGCATACAGATACCATTAACATTAAAGCCTAAAAATCTAGATCAAATATAAAATGTAGATACAACTATACAATAAGGGAAAGTTAAAAAAAGGCATATAATAAAATAAAAAATCAAGTTAAATAAAGCAGCGCAAGGCAAATAGAGTGCAAATTCAATTAAGTGAACATCACTGCAGATAAAAGACTTTTAGTGCAAAAAAAAAAAAAAAAACACTTATTAATAAATGCAGTTTTGATGAGTAAACTCCTGTAAAAAATAAATAATAACAATACATTTTTTCATCAAAATAAATCATTCTGATCCCAAACTCTCACCGGTGTGTGTGTGTGTGTGTAGCACTTACACACTGATCCCCACAATAATAAAGATGTTAAATACTCATCTGAGGAGGATGTGTGACGTACACTTTTCTGTAAACTGAGCCAAACAATTTTTCACTGATTTAGGGTAGAGTAAGAATATTTACTGTATTGCAAGTTAGTTCATACTTAGATATAAGAGTTGCCAACAGGCGGCTAAGTGGCAATCTGAATCAACGGAGTCGCGATTCTCGAGAACAGGCGCTGAAATGGCGATCCGAATCAACTGAGTCGCGATTCTCGCGAACAGGCGCCGAAGTGGCGATCCGAATCAACGGAGTCGGGATTCTCGCGAACAGGCTCCGAAGTGGCGATCTGAATCAACCGAGTCGCGATTCTCGCGAACAGGCTCCGAAGTGCCGATCAGAATCAACCGATTCGCGATTCTCGCGAACAGGCTCCGAAGTGGCGATCTGAATCAACCGAGTCGCGATTCTCGCGAACAGGCTCCGAAGTGCCGATCAGAATCAACGGAGTCGCAAAAAGGCGCTGAAGTGGCCATCCAAATCAACGGAGTTGCGAACAGGCTCCGAAGTGTCGATCTGAATCAAAACAATCAAAAATTCATTGTAAAAGAGTTCTATTCATTTTTAGAAAGAAAGAATAAATTTTACTGACCACAAACTTTTGAACTCTAGTTTTTATTGTTACAAAATACTTATTTTTTAAATAAATTCTCTTCTTTTTTAACTTTTCATTCATCAAAGAATCCTGAAAGAAGTATCACAGTTCAGCAGCACAACTCCAGTGGTGTCAAAAGTACTGGCATTCATTACTCAAGTAGAAGTATAGATACTAGGGTTTAAAAAGACTTTTGTAGAAGTTGAAGTATCAACTCAAGCTTTTTACTCAAGTAAAAGTGTAAAAGTACTGGTTTAAAAAACTACTTAAAGTATAAAAGTAAAAGTAATGTAAGGGGAAAAAAATGCCATTAAGAACAAAAGCTTAGGCCGCACCACAGGGGCCTATTGTGTACTACCCCACCGCCTCAAAAAACATTTTTCTAAAGGCCATAGGCCATAATGACTATAATGTTCATGTTGAAAAATTTGGGATGCACTAGGCTTCCTGTTTCAGCCGCATATATAAAAATACAAAAATGGTGTGCACATCCCAAACATCCAATTAGGACACAGGTGCAAGACAACTAAATATTATAGACAAATAAAGAAGTGAAGTCTGAACACTGAAAACTACTGCTCCAGAGGAATTTAATCAAGCAACGTTTCGACCTTCAGGTCTTCATCAGCCGCATATATGCCCATTTAAAATGAACGCACTTTAGTACAATGCAAATACATTAAAGGACTAGAGATATGATGACTAGTTGCCAATAAGTATTGTTATGGTGCAAAAAGTCAAACTTCAGAGGCTTGTCATCAATAACTTTTAATGGAATGTTTATGTACATCCATGATTAGCTGCAGGAATCTGCGAAGGCGATGGACAAGAACATTGGTGCAGGCTTAGTAACAATTACACTTGTATGGTGGTCTATTTACAGTAAACATTATAGTGCTGTCAAAATGAATGATTAATCCAAGTGATTGATCAAAAACTAAAACTGAAAAAGAAATCATAATCCTGATACTTTCTTGATTGATAGCTTCTTGTATTTGGTACATACGTCTGCTATGTCCAGTGTTCGGGGGGGAACGAGTTACAAAGTTGGTATAGCCTACTTATCACAACATTGTCAATCGCATCGTCAATCGAAAACGCTAATTTATTAAAGCATCTCGCTACCGAACTACCTACAGTAGCTTAATTTGTGGAGGACGAAGAAAAAGCACTCATTTGGTAAATGAGCCAGTGAGAAATAATAACTTTTAAATAGGGTCCAGTGCCTTTTCAATACTTTTAAAATGGTACCGGCTCCTAAACGGTGCCTGAACCGATATTTAAAAAAAAGTAACACAAAAAAACTATGGATAACTTTAAACAACATTATAAATATTTAAAATAAATCCATAGCTTGTTGTGCAAGTTGTGCTTCCCTTAATCTAAGGCTAATAAATGTATTTCACAATCTGGGTCATTATTTAATACAAAAGCACACATAATGTTTCTACTGTATCTCTGTCACTCACTCTGATATAAAAGTTAACATGAGTGCTGTCTGTCACTGTTTTAAATCAGTTCTGTGAATTACTGTATGGTCATTCTTTATAAAGTAGCAACAGTGTCGTTTTTAAAATACAGTACTGTGCAAAAGTCTTATGGAAAAATTAGTATTTTCTCCCCAAAAAGGGTTTTAAGCCAGTTATTTATATCTTTTGCTGTAGTGTGTCAGTAGGAAATATCAGTTTGCCATTAATTTTAATAATAATCGAGTGCGATTCTGAATGCACAAGCAGTCTGACAACAGCAAAATGAATGTTTGGAAATGTAAACTGATATTTTATACTGACACACTACAGCAAAATATATAAATAACTGTCCGAACACCATTCTTTTAAGTGAAAATACTAAAGTGTCTAAGACTTTTGCACAGTAGTGTATGTATAAAGTACGTATGATTAAATTAAGTATATTTTAGTAAGTGTAATTAAAGTATGTGTTCGTTCATATGTGTTAAGGGCTAGATTTTCGCTGGAGGAAACGGCTGTGGTGTGATGAGCGAAAACTTTACAGATGAGAAACCGACTGCTACCTCGTGACTTTTTGTAAACTGTATTTATGACAAAAAACTGCACAGATATGGATATACTAACAATCTACCGATAAACACATACCTTGTGTCCTCCGTTTGTTTAAGTGCGCATGCGCTGCTCCGTTCGCGGTCTGCGCCTCTGCGGATTGAAGAGCGCGCTGAAAGACGGGAGGAGACCGGTCTGACGCTGGTTTCATGTGAAATTTAAGCGGACTGACTCTGAGGCGATCGGATACCGGTTCCATACCCAACCCTACTTTTAAGAAATATATATTTTGATAAACGAACCCAAAACTGTCTATGTCCTGGCTGGACTGTGATGTGATTTGTGTCACGTGCAGGTGCGATGGATCGCATACAAACCAATAGGGTGTCGGAATGGTATATGTTTATACTTCTCATCCAACCACAATCAAATTCACTCCATCCGGATGGCGCGATTTATCTGGATAGGTTTTTTTTTTTTTTTTTTTAATGATGACAAGCCGGAATGAAAACAAGCCGAAATGAAATAGCAGTAACGAAGCTATTTTTAAAATGTAAGGAGTAGAAAGTACAGATACTTGCCTGAAAATGTAAGGAGTAGAAGTAAAAAGTCTGCTGAAAAATAATCACTCAAGTAAAGTATAGATACCCCAAATTTCTACTTAAGTACAGTAACGAAGTATTTGTACTTCGTTACTTGACACCTCTGCACAACTCTGATAATAAATCATCATATTAGAATGATTTCTGAAGATCATGTGACACTGAAGACTGGAGGAATGATACTGAAAATCACAGAAATAAAATAGATTTTAATGTATATTAAAATAGAAATAAATTGTTTTACTTCATAATAATATTTCACTTTTTCCCCCTGTGCTTTTGATCAAATAAATCAAGTCAAGTCTGCTTTATTGTTAATTTCCACATGTACAGTACATACACAGAGAATCGAAATTGCGTTACACTCAGACTCCGGTGCATACAGATACCATTAACATTAAAGCCTAAAAATCTAGATCAAATATAAAATGTAGATACAACTATACAATAAGGGAAAGTTAAAAAAGGCATATAATAAAATTAAAAATCAAGTTAAATAAAGCAGCGCAAGGCAAATAGAGTGCAAATTCAATGAAATGAACATCAATGCAGATAAAAGACTTAGTAGTGCAAAAAAAAAAAACATTAATAAATGCAGTTTTGATGAGTAAACTCCTGTAAAAAATAAATAATAACAATAAACTTTTTCATCAAAATAAATCATTCTGATCCCAAACTCTCACCGGTGTGTGTGTGTGGTTGTGTGTGTGTGTGGTTGTGTGTGTAGCACTTACACACTGATCCCCACAATAATAAAGATGTTAAATACTCATCTGAGGAGGATGTGTGACGTACACTTTTCTGTAAACTGAGCCAAACAATTTTTCACTGATTTAGGGTAGAGTAAGAATATTTACTGTATTGCAAGTTAGTTCATACTTAGATATAAGAGTTGCGAACAGGCGGCTAAGTGGCGATCTGAATCAACGGAGTCGCGAACAGGCACCGAAGTGGCGATCCGAATCAACGGAGTCGCGAACAGGCTCTGAAGTGGCGATCCGAATCAACGGAGTCGCGAACAGGCTCCGAAGTGGCGATCCGAATCAACGGAGTCGCGAACAGGCTCCGAAGTGTCGATCTGAATCAAAACAATCAAAAATTCATTGTAAAAGAGTTCTATTCATTTTTATAAAAGAAAGCATAAATTTTACTGACCACAAACTTTTGAACTCTAGTTTTTATTGTTACAAAAGACTTCTATTTTAAATAAATTCTCTTCTTTTTTAACTTTTCATTCATCAAAGAATCCTGAAATAAGTATCACAGTTCAGCAGCACAACTCTGATAATAAATCATCATATTAGAATGATTTCTGAAGATCATGTGACGCTGAAGAATGGAGGAATGATGCTGAAAATCACAGAAATAAAATAGATTTTAATGTATATTAAAATAGAAAAATTTTGTTTTACTTCATAATAATATTTCACCCAACCCCCCCCCCCCCCTTGTACTTTTGATCAAATAAATCAAGTCAAGTCTGCTTTATTGTTAATTTCCACATGTACAGTACATACACACAGAGAATCGAAATTGCGTTACACTCAGACTCCGGTGCATACAGATACCATTAACATTAAAGCTTAAAAATATAGATCAAATATAAAATGTAGATACAACTATACAATAAGGGAAAGTTAAAAAAGGCATATAATAAAATTAAAAATCAAGTTAAATGAAGCAGCGCAAGGCAAATAGAGTGCAAATTCAATGAAGTGAACATCAGTGCAGATAAAAGACTTATAGTTAAAAAAAAAAAAAAAAAAAACATTTATTAATAAATGCAGTTTTGATGAGTAAACTCCTGTAAAAAATAAATAATAACAATAATAACAATCATTCTGATCCCAAACTCTCACCGGTGTTTGTGTGTGTGTGTGGTTGTGTGTGTAGCACTTACACACTGATCCCCACAATAATAAAGATGTTAAATACTCATCTGAGGAGGATATGTGACGTACACTTTTCTGTAAACTGAGCCAAACAATTTTTCACTGATTTAGGGTAGAGTAAGAATATTTACTGTATTGCAAGTTAGTTCATACTTAGAAATAAGAGTCGCGAACAGGCGCCGAAGTGGCGATCCGAATCAACCGAGTCGCGATTCTCGCGAACAGGCGCCGAAGTGGCGATCCGAATCAACGGAGTCGCGATTCTCGCGAACAGGCGCCGAAGTGGCGATCCGAATCAACCGAGTCGCGATTCTCGCGAACAGGCTCCGAAGTGGCGATCTGAATCAACCGAGTCGCGATTCTCGCGAACAGGCTCCGAAGTGGCGATCTGAATCAACCGAGTCGCGATTCTCGCGAACAGGCTCCGAAGTGCCGATCAGAATCAACCGAGTCGCGATTCTCGCGAACAGGCTCCGAAGTGCCGATCAGAATCAATGGAGTCGCAAAAAGACGCTGAAGTGGCCATCCAAATCAACGGAGTTGCGAACAGGCAGCGAAGTGGCGATCCAAATCAACGGAGTCGCGAACAGGCTCCGAAGTGTCGATCTGAATCAAAACAATCAAAAATTCATTGTAAAAGAGTTCTATTCATTTTTAGAAAGAAAGCATAAATTTTACTGACCACAAACTTTTGAACTCTAGTTTTTATTGTTACAAAAGACTTCTATTTTAAATAAATTCTCTTCTTTTTTAACTTTTCATTCATCAAAGAATCCTGAAAGAAGTATCACAGTTCAGCAGCACAACTCTGATAATAAATCATCATATTAGAATGATTTCTGAAGATCATGTGACACTGAAGACTGGAGGAATGATACTGAAAATCACAGAAATAAAATAGATTTTAATGTATATTAAAATAGAAAAATGTTGTTTTACTTCATAATAATATTTCACCCCCCCCCCCCCCCTGTGCTTTTGATCAAATAAATCAAGTCAAGTCTGCTTTATTGTTAATTTCCACATGTACAGTACATACACACAGAGAATCGAAATTGCGCTACACTCAGACTCCGGTGCATACAGATACCATTAACATTAAAGCCTAAAAATCTAGATCAAATATAAAATGTAGATACAACTATACAATAAGGGAAAGTTAAAAAAAAGGCATGTAATAAAATTAAAAATCAAGTTAAATAAAGCAGCGCAAGGCAAATAGAGTGCAAATTCAATGAAGTGAACATCAGTGCAGATAAAAGACTTGTAGTGCAAAATAAAAAACACTTATTAATAAATGCAGTTTTGATGAGTAAACTCCTGTAAAAAATAAATAATAACAATATTTTTTTTCATCAAAATAAATCATTCTGATCCCAAACTCTCACCGGTGTGTGTGTGTGTGTGTAGCACTTACACACTGATCCCCACAATAATAAAGATGTTAAATACTCATCTGAGGAGGATGTGTGACGTACACTTTTCTGTAAACTGAGCCAAACAATTTTTCACTGATTTAGGGTAGAGTAAGAATATTTACTGTATTGCAAGTTAGTTCATACTTAGATATAAGAGTCGCGAACAGGCGCCGAAGTGGCGATCCGAATCAACGGAGTCGCGATTCTCGCGAACAGGCTCCGAAGTGGCGATCTGAATCAACCGAGTCGCGATTCTCACGAACAGGCTCCGAAGTGGCGATCTGAATCAACCGAGTCGCGATTCTCACGAACAGGCTCCGAAGTGGCGATCTGAATCAACGGAGTCGCGATTCTCGCGAACAGGCTCCGAAGTGGCGATCTGAATCAACCGAGTCGCGATTCTCGCGAACAGGCTCCGAAGTGCCGATCAGAATCAACCGAGTCGCGATTCTCGCGAACAGGCTCCGAAGTGGCGATCCAAATCAACGGAGTTGCGAACAGGCTCCGAAGTGTCGATCTGAATCAACCGAGTCGCGATTCTCGCGAACAGGCTCCGAAGTGGCGATCCAAATCAACGGAGTTGCGAACAGGCTCCGAAGTGTCGATCTGAATCAAAACAATCAAAAATTCATTGTAAAAGAGTTCTATTTATTTTTAGAAAGAAAGCATAAATTTTACTGACCACAAACTTTTGAACTCTAGTTTTTATTGTTACAAAAGACTTCTTTTTTAAATAAATTCTCTTCTTTTTTAACTTTTCATTCATCAAAGAATCCTGAAAGAAGTATCACAGTTCAGCAGCACAACTCTGATAATAAATCATCATATTAGAATGATTTCTGAAGATCATGTGACACTGAAGAGTAGAGGAATGATACTGAAAATCACAGAAATAAAATAGATTTTAATGTATATTAAAATAGAAAAAATTTGTTTTACTTCATAATAATATTTCACCCCCCCCCCCCCTGTACTTTTGATCAAATAAATCAAGTCAAGTCTGCTTTATTGTTAATTTCCACATGTACAGTACATACACACAGAGAATCGAAATTGCGCTACACTCAGACTCCGGTGCATACAGATACCATTAACATTAAAGCCTAAAAATCTAGATCAAATATAAAATGTAGATACAACTATACAATAAGGGAAAGTTAAAAAAGGCATATAATAAAATTAAAAATCAAGTTAAATAAAGCAGCGCAAGGCAAATAGAGTGCAAATTCAATGAAGTGAACATCAGTGCAGATAAAAGACTTGTAGTGCAAAAAAAAAAAACACTTATTAATAAATGCAGTTTTGATGAGTAAACTCCTGTAAAAAAAAAAATAATAACAATATTTTTTTTCATCAAAATAAATCATTCTGATCCCAAACTCTCACCGGTGTGTGCGTGCATACTTAGATATAATTTTATATGCAATATTACCTTTTCTTTTCATCATCATCTTTAAGAGTTCATGATTATTTCTGTTCAACTTTATTTCTCAGTTGATAATTCTATCCAATATTCAATAAAACACAACACATGCAACTGAGGTACAAGAAGGCTTGACTTCCAAAAGTCATTGAAATCATTTAAAAATCAAAGTGACAGGTAAAAAAAAAAAAAGCCTCAGGTCCAAATATTAATTAATCACTAATGAACTGTTTGAAAAAAAAAACACACACAATCCCTAAATAAAACCAATGGGAAAAAAATAAATAAAATAATAATACAAATAATAATAAAATAATCAATAATGCCTCTATTTTTAGAATGCTCCTATTTAAGTTGTTTTTTCCTTTCTTTTTTTTTTTTCGGGACCATAATTCTGATGAGCTGAAAAGGGCCTGAGTCCCGTGCAGGGCTCTACTCCACAGTTCTGATCTGAATCAAATAACTCGCACTTCCTAGTCCGATGTCCAGATCTGAATTAAAAAAAAAAAAAAAAATCACAAACAGGCGCCGAAGTCCCGATCTGAATCAACGGAGTCGCGAACTTTTACTTCATAATAATATTTCACTTTTCCCCCGCTGTATTTTTGATCAAATAAATCAAGTCAAGTCTGCTTTATTGTTAATTTCCACATGTACAGTACATACACACAGAGAATCGAAATTGCGTTACACTCAGACTCTGGTGCATACAGATACCATTAACATTAAAGCCTAAAAATCTAGATCAATTATAAAATGTAGATACAACTATACAATAAGGGAAAGTTAAAAAAAGGCATATAATAAAATTAAAAATCAAGTTAAATAAAGCAGCGCAAGGCAAATAGAGTGCAAATTCAATTAAGTGAACATCACTGCAGATAAAAGACTTGTAGTTAAAAAAAAAAAAAAACACTTATTAATAAATGCAGTTTTGATGAGTAAACTCCTGTAAAAAATAAATAATAACAATAATTTTTTTCATCAAAATAAATCATTCTGATCCCAAACTCTCACCGGTGTGTGGTTGTGTGTGTAGCACTTACACACTGATCCCCACAATAATAAAGATGTTAAATACTCATCTGAGGAGGATGTGTGACGTACACTTTTCTGTAAACTGAGCCAAACAATTTTTCACTGATTTAGGGTAGAGTAAGAATATTTACTGTATTGCAAGTTAGTTCATACTTAGATACAGAGCCGGCCCTAGACCTTTGGGGGCCCTAAGCAAAATTGGTTGGAGGCCCCTTTGACCGTTTTAAGTAAGGCCTACAGAAATTAATGACTACCTTGTAACTATACTGTACATATTATATCTACTATGTTATTTTTAAATTTTTTAGTCTATTAAATTATGTTTTAATTATTCTATGTATGCTGTATGTTAATTATCTTTTTTACGCTGCTGGCCCTGAGTAAGTATTTCGTTCTTATGTGGCAACATGTACAGAATGACAATAAAAGACCTTGAGTTCTTGAGTTGAGTTCCATGTTTGATGTCTAACAGGAAAATTATGATACCACTGAGCTGAATGGCAGCGCAGTGCAACGAACACACACTGATGAACTTGCTGAATAAAAAGACTGATAAAGTGATTTTCACTGACCATAAAATAAACATTTTTAATTGACACCAGAGTTTAAGAGGCACAAACAACAGCCTTTATATAGAATTTAAATGAAATAGAGCAAATAGAACTGAATACTGTGTTGTGAACCAGGAAAAGTATTATGTTATTAGCATTTATTACATGGCTTGGTTGAATCCCAATGTAGAATGCGGTTTGTTATTTCTTAATAACAGACCGCTGCGAAGTAGAACACACCATTGCCATAAACAGAGCGTTGCTATGGACGTGGAGCGGACTATTTTCTTTAACATGGAGTCACAGTGTGCAGCGCTGCGCTGCTCAATTGCGCATTTAAAAGTTCACGGCACAAAGCGAAGAAATGTCGAGCGCACAAATCCTAATGTATATCTGTCCAACAGTTTATTGATCATTTGTTTCTTCACAGTTTTAAATTCCAGTTAGTGTGTGTTTGATGCCTTTTCATAGTCCTTGTGATGTGTCCGTGATCTATCACTACACACGGTAGCGAGTCGTTTAAAAACAGCAACAAACATAAAATACAAATACACAAAATAAAGTCATCTTATGCAAATCCACAGCCTTTTATCTACAGATCAAGCATATTATAATGTGAATATATCATATATTGAAGAGAGTTTTACCATGCACGAGGCATGCGCGCTGTTTGAATAACCTTACTGAATGGAGAATGATTGACGAGGAAAAACGAGTTTCCGTAAATTTTAATGATGTAAATAGTCTTCTGTCCCTCACATTAAGCTATGGAATGGCTTCAGATGACTTCGTGAAATTATAATCAGACGGACCCTCTCAGATCCAAGTCACCCAAAATGACGAAAAAAAGCGGGAGGCGCCGAAAAGCGCGCTGTAAGTGTTTGCATCCCAATATAAGACTTTTAGACTGTAGATTATCTATACAGGTATCGGAAAATTAAGCCTACAGGTTTACGTACCTTTATCTTCTTGCTTCTTCTCTTCTTCCAGCCTTTTCTTTTGTCGTTTTTCGTGCTTAAACTGTAAACTGTGCTTATCATGATGCCTGATAAAGAGCCCTGTAGGCACATTTCTTTTTATTTATTTATTTTATGTTACTTTTGTTGTATGTTTTTTTTCACCCACTATATAGCAGTGACTCAAGGGGGCCCTCTGCTGGCCACGGGGCCCTTTGCAATTGCAAAGGTCGCTTAGTGGCTTGGCCGGCTCTGCTTAGATATAAGAGTTGCGAACAGGCGGCTAAGTGGCAATCTGAATCAACGGAGTCGCGATTCTCGAGAACAGGCGCTGAAGTGGCGATCCGAATCAACTGAGTCGCGATTCTCGCGAACAGGCGCCGAAGTGGCGATCCGAATCAACGGAGTCGGGATTCTCGCGAACAGGCTCCGAAGTGGCGATCTGAATCAACCGAGTCGCGATTCTCGCGAACAGGCTCCGAAGTGGCGATCTGAATCAACCGAGTCGCGATTCTCGCGAACAGGCTCCGAAGTGCCGATCAGAATCAACCGAGTCGCGATTCTCGCGAACAGGCTCCGAAGTGCCGATCAGAATCAACGGAGTCGCAAAAAGGCGCTGAAGTGGCGATCCAAATCAACGGAGTCGCGAACAGGCTCCGAAAAGTGTCGATCTGAATCAAAACAATCAAAAATTCATTGTAAAAGAGTTCTATTCATTTTTAGAAAGAAAGCATAAATTTTACTGACCACAAACTTTTGAACTCTAGTTTTTATTGTTACAAAAGACTTCTATTTTAAATAAATTCTCTTCTTTTTTAACTTTTCATTCATCAAAGAATCCTGAAAGAAGTATCACAGATCAGCAGCACAACTCTGATAATAAATCATTATATTAGAATGATTTCTGAAGATCATGTGACACTGAAGACTGGAGGAATGATACTGAAAATCACAGAAATAAAATAGATTATAATGTATATTAAAATAGAAAAAATTTGTTTTACTTCATAATAATATTTCACTTTTCCCCCCTGTGCTTTTGATCAAATAAATCAAGTCAAGTCAGCTTTATTGTTAATTTCCACATGTACAGTACATACACACAGAGAATCGAAATTGCGTTACACTCAGACTCCGGTGCATACAGATACCATTAACATTAAAGCCTAAAAATCTAGATCAAATATAAAATGTAGATACAACTATACAATAAGGGAAAGTTAAAAAAGGCATATAATAAAATTAAAAATCAAGTTAAATAAAGCAGCGCAAGGCAAATAGAGTGCAAATTCAATGAAATGAACATCAATGCAGATAAAAGACTTAGTAGTGCAAAAAAAAAAAACATTAATAAATGCAGTTTTGATGAGTAAACTCCTGTAAAAAATAAATAATAACAATATTTTTTTTCATCAAAATAAATCATTCTGATCCCAAACTCTCACCGGTGTGTGTGTGTGTGTGTGTGTGTGTGTAGCACTTACACACTGATCCCCACAATAATAAAGATGTTAAATACTCATCTGAGGAGGATGTGTGACGTACACTTTTCTGTAAACTGAGCCAAACAATTTTTCACTGATTTAGGGTAGAGTAAGAATATTTACTGTATTGCAAGTTAGTTCATACTTAGATATAAGAGTTGTGAACAGGCGGCTAAGTGGCGATCCGAATCAACGGAGTCGCGAACAGGCACCGAAGTGGCGATCCGAATCAACGGAGTCGCGAACAGGCTCCGAAGTGTCGATCTGAATCAAAACAATCAAAAATTCATTGTAAAAGAGTTCTATTCATTTTTATAAAAGAAAGCATAAATTTTACTGACCACAAACTTTTGAACTCTAGTTTTTATTGTTACAAAAGACTTCTATTTTCAATAAATTCTCTTCTTTTTTAACTTTTCATTCATCAAAGAATCCTGAAATAAGTATCACAGTTAAGCAGCACAACTCTGATAATAAATCATCATATTAGAATGATTTCTGAAGATCATGTGACACTGAAGACTGGAGGAATGATGCTGAAAATCACAGAAATAAAATAGATTTTAATGTATATTAAAATAGAAAAATTTTGTTTTACTTCATAATAATATTTCACCCAACCCCCCCCCCCCCCCTGTACTTTTGATCAAATAAATCAAGTCAAGTCTGCTTTATTGTTAATTTCCACATGTACAGTACATACACACAGAGAATCGAAATTGCGTTACACTCAGACTGCGGTGCATACAGATAACATTAACATTAAAGCTTAAAAATATAGATCAAATATAAAATGTAGATACAACTATACAATAAGGGAAAGTTAAAAAAGGCATATAACAAAATTAAAAATCAAGTTAAATAAAGCAGCGCAAGGCAAATAGAGTGCAAATTCAATGAAATGAACATCAATGCAGATAAAAGACTTGTAGTGCAAAAAAAAAACACTTATTAATAAATGCAGTTTTGATGAGTAAACTCCTGTAAAAAATAAATAATAACAATAATTTTTTTAATCAAAATAAATCATTCTGATCCCAAACTTTCACCGGTGTTTGTGTGTGTGTGTGGTTGTGTGTGTAGCACTTACACACTGATCCCCACAATAATAAAGATGTTAAATACTCATCTGAGGAGGATATGTGACGTACACTTTTCTGTAAACTGAGCCAAACAATTTTTCACTGATTTAGGGTAGAGTAAGAATATTTACTGTATTGTTAGTTAGTTAGTTCATCCTTAGATATAAGAGTCGCGAACAGGCGCCGAAGTGGCGATCCGAATCAACGGAGTCGCGATTCTCGCGAACAGGCGCCGAAGTGGCGATCCGAATCAACGGAGTCGCGATTCTCGCGAACAGGCGCTGAAGTGGCGATCCGAATCAACGGAGTCGCGAACAGGCTCCGAAGTGTCGATCTGAATCAAAACAATCAAAAATTCATTGTAAAAGAGTTCTATTCATTTTTAGAAAGAAAGCATAAATTTTACTGACCACAAACTTTTGAACTCTAGTTTTTATTGTTACAAAAGACTTCTATTTTAAATAAATTCTCTTCTTTTTTAACTTTTCATTCATCAAAGAATCCTGAAAGAAGTATCACAGATCAGCAGCACAACTCTGATAATAAATCATTATATTAGAATGATTTCTGAAGATCATGTGACACTGAAGACTGGAGGAATGATACTGAAAATCACAGAAATAAAATAGATTATAATGTATATTAAAATAGAAAAAATTTGTTTTACTTCATAATAATATTTCACTTTTCCCCCCTGTGCTTTTGATCAAATAAATCAAGTCAAGTCAGCTTTATTGTTAATTTCCACATGTACAGTACATACACACAGAGAATCGAAATTGCGTTACACTCAGACTCCGGTGCATACAGATACCATTAACATTAAAGCCTAAAAATCTAGATCAAATATAAAATGTAGATACAACTATACAATAAGGGAAAGTTAAAAAAGGCATATAATAAAATTAAAAATCAAGTTAAATAAAGCAGCGCAAGGCAAATAGAGTGCAAATTCAATGAAATGAACATCAATGCAGATAAAAGACTTAGTAGTGCAAAAAAAAAAACATTAATAAATGCAGTTTTGATGAGTAAACTCCTGTAAAAAATAAATAATAACAATATTTTTTTTCATCAAAATAAATCATTCTGATCCCAAACTCTCACCGGTGTTTGTGTGTGTGTGTGTGTGGTTGTGTGTGTAGCACTTACACACTGATCCCCACAATAATAAAGATGTTAAATACTCATCTGAGGAGGATGTGTGACGTACACTTTTCTGTAAACTGAGCCAAACAATTTTTCACTGATTTAGGGTAGAGTAAGAATATTTACTGTATTGCAAGTTAGTTCATACTTAGATATAAGAGTTGCGAACAGGCGGCTAAGTGGCGATCCAAATCAACGGAGTTGCGAACAGGCTCCGAAGTGTCGATCTGAATCAAAACAATCAAAAATTCATTGTAAAAGAGTTCTATTCATTTTTAGAAAGAAAGAATACATTTTACTGAGCACAAACTTTTGAACTCTAGTTTTTATTGTTACAAAAGACTTATTTTTTAAATAAATTCTCTTCTTTTTTAACTTTTCATTCATCAAAGAATCCTGAAAGAAGTATCACAGTTCAGCAGCACAACTCTGATAATAAATCATCATATTAGAATGATTTCTGAAGATCATGTGACACTGAAGACTGGAGGAATGATGCTGAAAATCAGAGAAATAAAATAGATTTTAATGTATATTAAAATAGAAAAATGTTGTTTTACTTCATAATAATATTTCACCCCCCCCCCCCTGTACTTTTGATCAAATAAATCAAGTCAAGTCTGCTTTATTGTTAATTTCCACATGTACAGTACATACACACAGAGAATCGAAATTGCGTTACACTCAGACTCCGGTGCATACAGATACCATTAACATTAAAGCCTAAAAATCTAGATCAAATATAAAATGTAAATACAACTATACAATAAGGGAAAGTTAAAAAAGGCATATAATAAAATTAAAAATCAAGTTAAATAAAGCAGCGCAAGGCAAATAGAGTGCAAATTCAATGAAATGAACATCAATGCAGATAAAAGACTTAGTAGTGCAAAAAAAAAAAACATTAATAAATGCAGTTTTGATGAGTAAACTCCTGTAAAAAATAAATAATAACAATATTTTTTTTCATCAAAATAAATCATTCTGATCCCAAACTCTCACCGGTGTGTGTGTGTGTGATTGTGTGTGTAGCACTTACACACTGATCCCCACAATAATAAAGATGTTAAATACTCATCTGAGGAGGATGTGTGACGTACACTTTTCTGTAAACTGAGCCAAACAATTTTTCACTGATTTAGGGTAGAGTAAGAATATTTACTGTATTGCAAGTTAGTTCATACTTAGATAAAAGAGTCGCGAACAGGCGCCGAAGTGGCGATCCGAATCAACGGAGTCGCGATTCTCGCGAACAGGCGCCGAAGTGGCGATCCGAATCAACGGAGTCGCGATTCTCGCGAACAGGCGCCGAAGTGGCGATCTGAATCAACCGAGTCGCGATTCTCGCGAACAGGCTCCGAAGTGGCGATCTGAATCAACCGAGTCGCGATTCTCGCGAACAGGCTCCGAAGTGCCGATCAGAATCAACCGAGTCACGATTCTCGCGAACAGGCTCCTTTGAAGTGCCGATCAGAATCAACAGAGTCGCGATTCTCGCGAACAGGCTCCGAAGTGCCGATCAGAATCAACGGATTTGCAAAAAGGCGCTGAAGTGGCGATCCAAATGAATGGAGTCACGAACAGGCGCTGAAGTGGCGATCCAAATCAACGGAGTCGCGAACAGGCTCCGAAGTGTCGATCTGAATCAAAACAATCAAAAATTCATTGTAAAAGAGTTCTATTTATTTTTAGAAAGAAAGCATAAATTTTACTTACCACAAACTTTTGAACTCTAGTTTTTATTGTTACAAAAGACTTCTATTTTAAATAAATTCTCTTCTTTTTTAACTTTTCATTCATCAAAGAATCCTGAAAGAAGTATCACAGATCAGCAGCACAACTCTGATAATAAATCATCATATTAGAATGATTTCTGAAGATCATGTGACACTGAAGACTGGAGGAATGATACTGAAAATCACAGAAATAAAATAGATTATAATGTATATTAAAATAGAAAAAAATTGTTTTACTTCATAATAATATTTCATTTTTCCCCCCTGTACTTTTGATCAAATAAATCAAGTCAAGTCTGCTTTATTGTTAATTTCCACATGTACAGTACATACACACAGAGAATCGAAATTGCGCTACACTCAGACTCCGGTGCATACAGATACCATTAACATTAAAGCCTAAAAATATAGATCAAATATAAAATGTAGATACAACTATACAATAAGAGAAAGTTAAAAAAGGCATATAATAAAATTAAAAATCAATTTAAATAAAGCAGCGCAAGGCAAATAGAGTGCAAATTCAATGAAGTGAACATCAGTGCAGATAAAAGACTTGTAGTGCAAAAAAAAACACTTATTAATAAATGCAGTTTTGATGAGTAAACTCCTGTAAAAAATAAATAATAACAATAATTTTTTTCATCAAAATAAATCATTCTGATCCCAAACTCTCACCAGTGTTTGTGTGTGTGTGTGGTTGTGTGTGTAGCACTTACACACTGATCCCCACAATAATAAAGATGTTAAATACTCATCTGAGGAGGATGTGTGACGTACACTTTTCTGTAAACTGAGACAAACAATTTTTCACTGATTTTGGGTAGAGTAAGAATATTTACTGTATTGCAAGTTAGTTCATACTTAGATATAAGAGTTGCGAACAGGTGGCGAAGTGGCGATCTGAATCAACCGAGTCGCGATTCTCGCGAACAGGCTCCGAAGTGGCGATCTGAATCAACCGAGTCGCGATTCTCGCGAACAGGCTCCGAAGTGCCGATCAGAATCAACCGAGTCGCGATTCTCGCGAACAGGCTCCGAAGTGTCGATCTGAATCAAAACAATCAAAAATTCATTGTAAAAGAGTTCTATTTATTTTTAGAAAGAAAGCATAAATTTTACTGACCACAAACTTTTGAACTCTAGTTTTTATTGTTACAAAATACTTCTATTTTAAATAAATTCTCTTCTTTTTTAACTTTTCATTCATCAAAGAATCCTGAAAGAAGTATCACAGTTCAGCAGCACAACTCTGATAATAAATCATCATATTAGAATTATTTCTGAAGATCATGTGACACTGAAGACTGGAGGAATGATGCTGAAAATCAGAGAAATAAAATAGATTTTAATGTATATTAAAATAGAAAAATGTTGTTTTACTTCATAATAATATCCCCCCCCCCCCCCCTGTACTTTTGATCAATTAAATCAAGTCAAGTCTGCTAATATCAAAAAGATACTATGTCTATTTTTGAAAAAATTGAAAGCAAAATTTTGGAAGACATAGTGCAGCAACTAAAATCATCAACCTGTTGTCTTGACACACTTCCCACATCTTTTTTCAAAAGTGTGCTTGACTGCTTAAAAGCAGATCTCTTAGAAGTGGTGAATGCCTCACTTCTTTCTGGGACATTTCCAAACTCCCTAAAAACTGCCGTTGTAAAGCCCCTCCTGAAAAAGACCAATCTTGATAACACAATTTTGAGCAATTTTAGACCAATATCTAATCTTCCTTTTATAGGCAGAATTATAGAAAAGGTAGTTTTTAATCAGCTGAACAAATACTTAAACTCAAATGGATACCTGGACAATTTTCAATCTGGTTTCGACCGCATCACAGCACAGAGACAGCACTCATTAAGATAATAAATGATATTCGCTTAAATTGTGACTCTGGCAAAATATCGGTGCTGGTATTGCTAGATCTCAGTGCTGCGTTTGACACTGTCGATCATAACATACTACTAGAGAGACTGGAAAACTGGGTCGGGCTTTCTGGGATGGTACTCAAATGGTTCAGGTCATACTTAGAAGGGAGAGGCTATTATGTGAGTCTAGGAGAGCATAAGTCTAAGTGGACGTCCATGACATGCGGAGTCCCACAAGGGTCAATTCTTGCACCGCTGTGGTTTAGCCTCTATATGCTTCCACTGAGTCAAATAATGAGAAATAACCAAATTGCCTATCACAGCTATGCTGATGATACCCAGATTTACCTAGCCTTATCTCCAAATGACTACAGCCCCATTGACTCCCTCTGCCAATGCATTGATGAAATTAATAGTTGGATGTGCCAGAACTTTCTTCAGTTAAACAAGAAAAAAACTGAAGTCATTTCATTTGGAAACAAAGATGAAGTGTTCAAGGTGAATGCATACCTTGACTCTAGGGGTCAAACAACTAAAAATCAAGTCAGGAATCTTGGTGTGATTCTGGACACAGACCTTAGTTTCAGTAGTCATGACAAAGCAGTAACTGAATCAGCATACTATCATTTAAAAAACATCGCAAGAATTAGATGTTTTGTTTCCAGTCAAGACTTGGAGAAACTAGTTCATGCCTTTATCACCAGCAGGGTGGACTATTGTAGTGGGCTCCTCACTGGCCTTCCCAAAAAGACCATTAGACAGCTGCAGCTCATCCAGAACACTGCTGCCAGGATTCTGACTAGAACCAGAAAATCTGAGCATATCACACCAGTCCTCAGGTCCTTACACTGGCTTCCAGTTACATTTAGGATTGATTTTAAAGTACTTTTACTCGTATATAAGTCACTAAATGACCTAGGACTAAAATATATTGCAGATATGTTCACTGAATATAAACCTAACAGAGCACTCAGATCATTAGGCTCCAGTCAGTTATAAATACCAAGGGTTCACACAAAACAAGGGGAGTCTGCCTTTAGTTTCTTTGCCGCCCGCAGTTGGAATCAGCTTCCAGAAGAGATCAGATGTGCTAAAACACTAGTCACATTTAAATCTAGACTCAAAACGCATCTTTTTAGCTGTGCATTTATTGAATGAGCACTGTGCAATGTCCGAACTGATTGCACTATATTTTCACTGTTTATGTTTTATTATTTTTATGTAAAACCATTTTCTAACTGTTTTTAAATGTTTTAATCATTTTAAAAGTTTTAAAATTACTTGTTTTATTTTTGTTATTATTTTTCTTCATGATTATTTTACTTTCTTTTATGTAAAGCACTTTGAATTACCATTGTGTACGAAATTTGCTATATAAATAAACTTAACTTGCCTTGCCTTGCCTTATTGTGAATTCCCACATGTACAGTACATACACACAGAGAATCGAAATTGCGTTACACTCAGACTCCGGTGCATACAGATACCATTAACATTAAAGCCTAAAAATCTAGATCAAATATAAAATGTAGATACAACTATACAATAAGGGAAAGTTAAAAAAGGCATATAATAAAATTAAAAATCAAGTTAAAATATAGCTGCAAGCAGCGATGGCGGGCTCAAGCCACCAATGCCATCACCACCCCGGTGGCATCAGGTAAACTGTGCCCAGCGGGCACATGCATTCACAATATCCCTCTGGCAGTGAGGTTTTAAAGGATAGAGGGGAGCGTAGAGGGGAGCGTGCATTTGCAGTGGCTGGGCCACGACTCTGGAATACCCTGCCTTTAGAGATCAGACTGGCCCCTTCCTTGTCTATTTTTAAATCTTTGCTAAAAACTTTTTTATTTTCCTTAGTGTACTGACTACTGTGTTATGCTACATTTTGAAATGGGTGGTTTTAAATTTTTTGTCTGGTCTATTTTTATGTATGTGTAATATTCTTGCTCTTATGTTAAAGCACTTTGGTCAGCCAGGAGGCTGTTGTAAATGCGCTATACAAATAAATTGAACTTGAACTTGAACTTGAACTTGAAATGGCAGTTAAAGGGTTAATCCGAATCATCTAGACTTTAAAATCACATTCACAGAACAATATATATATATATATATATATATATATATATATATATAACTTTAGTAACACTTTACAATAAGATTTCATTTATAAACATTATGTTAACATGAACAATATTTATATAGCATTCATTCATGTCAGTTAATATTCCAAACTTAAACATTAAAACATTGTTTTATTGTGATTTTTTTCCAAGCACATTTTACCAATTCCAAACCATATCAATCTTAATAACTACCATTATTTTTTATTTAATCATTTATGAGTGCTATACAATAGTCCAGGAAAGCTGGAAGAGAAAAACAGGTCAAGAAGAACTGACAAAAGAATTGCAAAAGAATTAGGAATTAATGTGAAGATTAATTTTTAGTCAATTCTGCAAGACAGACTTTCAGGAAAGGAGGTGGAATAAAAATGAGCTCCTAAATCTTAATCCCGGATTCTGGAAGATATATTCCTCAAACCATCAAACAAGAGGAGGTGGTGCTGGTCCTTCACGAGTCAGTCTAATCTGTTCATTAAGCCTATATATAAAGTCTTAATATATAGTATTTCACAATACTTCATGGTATTCTAATTAAATATTTTTTTGGAATCTTAGATCTCTCAGAACCTGACACATTGTAATTCTGAGACTCCAGGAAAGTGGCAGTTCTGTAAAATGTTGGCGCTGGAGACTAAATGCTCACTGATAGTTTCACACCTAATTCACTTAAAACACACACAAACACACACACACAGTGACAGAGGGACAGAGTGACATCAGATGTATGTTTTTTAATTTTCTGTCATCCATATTATGTTGTATAGTCATGAAACTATGCATATTTCCTCAGAATGACTTGTCTTCTATGTGTACATTTTTTTGAAGTGTTTAGAAGCTGCACTTTTTTTTACTGGTTCCTTTTTTACTATTATTTCAAAAAATCACCACGACAAAACCATTCAAGCTATCCAAAATTCATTCACACCTGTTCTGTAAGATTAATTCTTTAAACAGTGGTAAAAGAGGATGTGGTGCTGAACCTTCAAGAGTCACTTAAAACGTATCTGTCCATAAAGCCTATTAAGAATTATTCTTAATATACAGTTCACAATACTTCAGCTTGTTATTCTAATTAAGTGAGGGTCATTTTATCAGTAAAATTCCTAAAATACATATTATTTTATTTGAAAGATTTCTATAAATTATTTAAATCATACTCGTTTCTCCAATAATTATTTAAAAGTAATCCTATAGCTCCCTCTGGTGGCCATTATTGGTACTAAGAATTGCAAGCTTGATTTATAAGTTATGATAGTTTTAATTTTATGCTGGCTCTTGAAAATGATAAAGCTATGAAACTTACTGTGCTTCCTTCAAATGAGGACTTCTACTTAAATAAAAAATTATGAAGAGTTAGAATGAAAAATTTTAAAGATATAGTAAAATAACTATTGTATTTTTTATGTTACTTTAATAAATCTCTATGGCAACACCATTTAAGCTATCCTAAACCCATTCACAATTTAACATCTCAGTATATTGGCATCATGTTGAAAAAGGAGTATGGAGTAGTATGAGGAGGAGTATGAATTCATTTACAGGCTGATTTTATCATAAATCCACAATAAAATTTCTGAGTTCTGTATCAATCTGTGTTGTTGTTGTTTGTTTATTTTTATCTTTTATTTTTCATAGGAAGATAACTGACCCTTTACTCTCCTTTTTAATAAATGTGCTTATAAACCAAGGACAAGCTATTTATAGCTGTATTTATAAACTGCTTACTACTGACTATTAATATTGGGACAAGGCTTTATAAAGCATGAACTGACTATTTACTAATGAGTGCAGTTATTATAAAGTGTTATCAATGAATTTGCTAATGTTAACAAATTAGACATTATTTTACAGTGTTATCAAATCCTTAAATGACTCATAAGCATTTGTGAAAGTTCTGCTTGTATTACAGCTTAGTATTGATCTGTGAGCTGAACAGATTTACTGTTACATCTATGAGATTATGTAAATTCAAATAAATATAATGTCACAGGATGTCATAGGTCAGTATCAAATGAGTTTGAAATTATTATTTGCAGCACAAATAAGTTTTTTTTAGGATTTTTAAAAATCCCTAAAACTGACAGAAAAAGGTTAAGGCCTAAGCTATTTCTATGTGAGTGGCTAAATTTATTTTTGTTTTCATAATTGTAATACACAAACTATGAAATTATACAAAATGTATAAAAAGGTAAATAAATAAATACGCACACATTAAAAAAGCAGCCAAGTCGAATGAGTTTCCTTTTTTATATAGATTAAAATTGAAGACAGAAGCAAGTGGTAAATGTGGTCACTTTAATATTCAAATCCAGTAGATCCAGTTTATGTTCACGTGGCTGTTTTCGTTTATATTCGCCAAGCTATTATGTATTTTGAAATAATCTTGTCCGTTATGTGTTCGTTCGTACGACGAAAGGCAGAATCCTGCAGCTCGAGAGATATGTTATTCTGCCAGTCGCGCTTTCAAATAGTCTTGCACACTTAAACAGGTCACAAACACCTGCATTTAGCTCTTGTAGTGTTACAATGGGTTTATTGTGTGCATTTGTGGTAATATTTTATGTAAAAAAGCTCTTAAACAAGAATAAATTCGTTTGTTTTGAGCTCGACACTGTACGCGCTGATCGGAGGCGTGATTTCAGATAGGCAGCTGCAAATATTTCATTTTCACACAAACAGTTCAAAAACATCTGAATTTAGCTCTTGGTGTGTTCTAATTGGTTGATTGTGTGATATCGCTGTAATAATTTATTTTTAAAAGCTTTAAAACAGGAATAAATTCGTTTTCTCTGAGCTCTTTACTCCAGACGCTCGTGATCACAGCGGTGATTCATCTCTCCTATTTCTCACGTATCTCTGGCCAGAAATAATTTATCCATGAGCCCTGAACCGGTAATAATCAGATATGTTGGTTATGCTTGTCAGTGTGAATTAAATCTAAGTATTTATTTGTATTTTTAACCGATTTAAAAGTGAAAGTAAAAGTTCGGGAATTGAACCTGTAGGGGCGCAATTTCTCTCAGACAATGGAAGTCTGAAGCACATACACTCAAACAGAGGGACAGAGTGAGATGAGATGTCTGACAGTTTTTTAATTTTCTGTTATCCATACAGTGTTGTAAAGTCGTTAAACTATGCATATTTCCTCAGAATGACTTTTTCATCTGTATGAAAAAATTATTTGACGTGTTTGGAAGCTGCAATTTAAAAATACAATAATGATTCCCTTTGTAAGGTCATTTAAAAAAATCACCACGGCAAAACCATTCAAGCTATCCAAAATCCATTCACAATTTAAGTTCCTATCAGAAATACTGATGTGTGTTCAGAGTTTTGTGAAATTCTAAGTATGTTATTTGCCTCAAAATCACCTGAGAAGTATTCCAGTTTGACATGTTGCCACGCCAACAATTTTTTAGATATCAATATCCCCCTTGCAGATTTATATCGGCTGTGTTTTAACATTATTCTGATGAAGTTTGAAGCAAATCGAGTAATAATAAGATGCTGAATTCAAATCATTTTGAAAATGACACACTTCCTTCTGCCAGTTGGTGGCGCTATAACTTTGACTCCTAATAGTCACATATATGCGATCGACATCATACAACGAATAATCTGATGAAGTTTGATTAAAATCAGGAAATGTATGTGGACGGTATTAGACACTTCCTGTTTCTCATTTCTCGCCATAATTTCAACGCCTCGCCACGAGCAAACCGTTCGAGATATCAAAAATCCCCTGGCAATTTTTCATCCCCAGTGTCTTGAGATCATGTTGACCGAGTTTGGCGGCAATCGAGAAAAAAACCTATGACAAGTATTTCAAATTCCAGAGCATGCGCTTTTTACATAACTCTAAATAGCTGACTTCCTGTTGGGCGGAGCCTATGACATGCAATACGAAAGTTGTTTGGCACGATGAGATCTATATGTGTACTGAGTTTCATATGAATATGTGCAAGTATGTGTGAGCTATACATCAACTTTTCTGACTGTGTTCCAGGGGGCGCCGTAGAGCCCCTGTGCCACGCCCGGGTCCCAGCCTCTGCAGGCTCCTAAAGGCCACAGATTCCAAAGTGTGCGCAAATTTTCAAGAGTTTTTGAGTATGTTAAGGACCCCAAAAGCCCCCACAACTTTGACGAAAAATTTGAATACTAAACCCTAAATAGCCAACTTCCTGTTGGGTGGAGCCTATGATATGCAATACAAAAGTTGTTTGGATTGATGAGATTTATATGTGTACCGAGTTTCATACGTCTACGAGCAAGAATGTATGATATATGGCCCTCCATATTCCAGGGGGCGCTGTAGAGCCCCTGTGCCACGCCCGTGTATCAGTCTCTGCCCGGCCCTAATGGCCGCAGGTTCCAATCTGTGTGCCAATTTTCAAGACTTTTTAAGCACGTTAAGGGCCCCAAAAGCCCCCGAGACGTTGGAAAAAAATAATAATAATAATAATAATAATAATAATAATAATAAAAAATAATCCTAAGGAAAACAATAGGCCTCTCGCCCTTTGGGCTTGAGCCCTAATAAAGCAGCGCAAGGCAAATAGAGTGCAAATTCAATGAAGTGAACATCAATGCAGATAAAAGACTTAGTAGTGCAAAAAAAAAAAAACACTTATTAATAAATGCAGTTTTGATGAGTAAACTCCTGTAAAAAATAAATAATAACAATAAACTTTTTCATCAAAATAAATCATTCTGATCCCAAACTCTCACCGGTGTGTGTGTGTGTGTGTGTGTGTGTAGCACTTACACACTGATGCCCACAATAATAAAGATGTTAAATACTCATCTGAGGAGGATGTGTGACGTACACTTTTCTGTAAACTGAGACAAACAATTTTTCACTGATTTAGGGTAGAGTAAGAATATTTACTGTATCGCGCAAGTTAGTTCATACTTAGATATAATTTTATATGCAATATTACCTTTTCTTTTCATCATCATCTTTAAGAGTTCATGATTATTTCTGTTCAACTTTATTTCTCAGTTGATAATTCTATCCACAATTCAATAAAACACAACACATGCAACTGAGATACAAGAAGGCTTGACTTCTGCAGAACATAGTAGTGTTCTGTAGCTTTAAATCTGAGCAGACTATGATACTCCAGCTTGCTTATACGCATGCGCTAGTTGGTGCTACGTTGTTGAAGTTTGTACACAGTATTGAACTCCTGCATGTCTCATAGTAAAGATACTGTTGTTAAAAGGATCTTTGCCTTGCCACTTGTTATTCTGCAACTTCCAAAAGTCATTGAAATCATTTAAAAATCAAAGTGGCAGGTTAAAAAAAAAGCCTCAGGTCCAAATATTAATTAAAGGGGGGGTGAAATGCTCGTTTTCACTCAATCTCCTGTTAATCTTGAGTACCTATAGAGTAGTACTGCATCCTTCATAACTCCAAAAAGTCTTTAGTTTTATTATATTCATAAGAGAAAGATAGTCTGTACCGATTTTTCCCGGAAAAACACGAGCGCCTGGAGGCGTGACGTGTGGGCGGAGCTAAAGAATCACGAGCGCCAGTAGGCTTTTGTGTTGAGAGCGTTTGGAAGCTGTGACATTACCGTGAAGAAAAAAACATCATCCAAAACAAACCATGGCTAACAGTCAGATTCAGCGTATATTTATGATCCAGAATCAGATCCAGAGGCTGAAATTTAACAAGAGCAGCATCAGCAACGACGTCTCTATGTGGTATGTACTGAAACTGTATATATTTGCTTAGCGGTTTTGGAAAATGACTAAGTTCCACTTTATGTCGTCTTTTTTTTTTTTTTTTTTTTTTTAAGCTGTACATGTGGAAAGTGCAGTTTGATGACAACATCGCATGTTGTTTACTTGATGTGCTTATGCGCTGATAGCTAAGTTAACAACACAGAGATATTTGAAGCAGTTTTACTCACCGCATGCGGTTCCAACACACGATCGTGACCCTTTTCCGTTGGGGCTGCATTATCCTTAAGAAATAAACGATGTGCAATCCGAAATGAAGGGAACAAACAAAAACACTTGCAAAACTCCGTTGATGCTTTGTAAAAATAAACTCCATCCACTGGTCCCTTAATGCTGTTTCTCTTTTGGTAATCTGTGCAGGGTTGTCTTGCCCTGGCAACCAAAAACACACTTCTTTTGTGACATTTGGCGATGCTCTCGCTCTGATCAGTGAAGTCTGTTGTGCTCTCAGTGCTCTGCTATACGGGAGCGCGTTCTTCCGGCAGAAGTGCCTCAGGACACATATAAGGAAATTCTGCTCCATCTAACTTCACACAGAGCCATACTCGAAAAAAACTTTCCGAAACTTGTGACAAACCGGAAGAGGTTTTTTTGGAACAAAAATACTCCTTCAAACGTACAACTTAATTTTTGAAACTTTGTCCATGTTTAGCATGGGAATCCAACTCTTTAACAGTATAAAAAACTCAGTATGCATGAACTAGCATTTCACCCCCCCTTTAATCACTAATGAACTGTTTGACAAAAACTTCCTGCTCCGATGTCCAGATCTGAATTAACGGAGTCTTGAACAGGCTCCAAAAGTCCCGATCTGAATCAACCAAGTTGGGAACAGACTCCGAAGTCCCGATCTAAAAATCCTAAAAACGGATTTGGATATTAAAAGCATATTAGTATGTTATGTGTAAGCCAGGTTAAATAGATGGGTCTTTAATCTAGATTTAAACTGCAAGAGTGTGTCTGCCTCCCGAACAATGTTAGGTAGGTTATTCCAGAGTTTAGGCGCCAAATAGGAAAAGGATCTGCCGCCCGCAGTTGATTTTGATATTCTAGGTATTATCAAATTGCCTGAGTTTTGAGAACGTAGCGGACGTAGAGGAGTATAATGTAAAAGGAGCTCATTCAAATACTGAGGTGCTAAACCATTCAGGGCTTTATAAGTAATAAGAAATATTTTAAAATCTATACGATGTTTGATAGGGAGCCAGTGCAGTGTGGACAGGACCGGGCTAATATGGTCATACTTCCTGGTTCTAGTAAGAACTCTTGCTGCTACATTTTGGACTAGCTGTAGTTTGTTTACTAAGCGTGCAGAACAACCACCCAATAAAGCATTACAATAATCTAACCTTAAAGTCATAAATGCATGGATTAACATTTCTGCATTTGACATTGAGAGTATAGACCGTAATTTAGATATATTTTTGAGATGGAAAAATTCAGTTTTACAAATGCTAGAAACGTGGCTTTCTAAGGAAAGATTGTGATCAAATAGCACACCTAGGTTCCTAACTGATGACGAAGAATTGACAGAGCAACCATCAAGTCTTAGACAGTGTTCTAGGTTATTACAAGCAGAGTTTTTAGGTCCTATAATTAACACCTCTGTTTTTTCAGAATTTAGCAATAGGAATTTACTCGTCATCCAGTTTTTTTATATCGACTATGCATTCCATTAGTTTTTCAAATTGGTGTGTTTCACCGGGCCGCAAAGAAATATAGAGCTGAGTATCATCAGCATAACAGTGAAAGCTAACACCATGTTTCCTGATGATATCTCCCAAGGGTAACATATAAAGCGTGAAGAGCAGCGGCCCTAGTACTGAGCCTTGAGGTACTCCATACTGCACTTGTGATCGATATGATACATCTTCATTCACTGCTACGAACTGACGGCGGTCATATAAGTATGATTTAAACCTATTCTAATACACTTCCATTAATGCCAACAAAGTGTTCAAGTCTATGCAAAAGAATGCTGTGGTCAATTGTGTCAAACGCAGCACTAAGATCCAATAAAACTAATAGAGAGATACACCCACGATCAGATGATAAGAGCAGATCATTTGTAACTCTAAGGAGAGCAGTATCAGTACTATGATACGGTCTAAATCCTGACTGGAAATCCTCACATATACCATTTTTCTCTAAGAAGGAATATAATTGTGAGGATACCACCTTTTCTAGTATCTTGGACAGAAAAGGGAGATTCGAGATTGGTCTATAATTAACTAGTTCTTTGGGGTCAAGTTATGTTTTTTTGATGAGAGGCTTAATAACAGCCAGTTTGAAGGTTTTGGGGACAACAATAAAACTATATACATTTCGCTGATTTATCACACTGAAACAACTCCCATTGGTAGTTTTATTTTATTACTTTGATCATGATTGGTTAATCAGCTGTCATTCAGGAAACTGGACAATGAATCGGTTCGCGCCTTTCTACATTTAAAGGGTAACTAAACCCCTGGTCAGAGCCTGACTCCACCCACTGACAATATTTGAAAAATGCTGAAAAGTGGGCAGAGCACAGTGGAGATAGAGGGGATGAACCTAGGGCGGGGCTGAGTGCGTGGGGTGTGAAACTGAGACCCGCAGTGACGGATTGATTGACAGCTGCTGTCAGAGTCGCTAAAATGGAGAGTGACTGTAGTGACACAAGTAGCTTTGGAACAGAGCGTTCATTTGAAGTAGAGGACTTTTCTCCCCAACCTTCACCTGAAGTGGAGGATGTCGAGGTGTCTGTTCATATCAATTGAGCCGCTGGCTCAAACTGCGGTCTTAACCCCCGCACCACGTCGCTTTTCAGCGTGAGCTGTGTGGAGAAGCCCATTTCCACCTCCATTGCGTTGGAGAAGCAATCCCGCGTAAAATGCAGTTTGTACACTCCAGCTCTAGACGGGAATCGCGGTCTTCCAGGCCAAGTGCATGCAATCACTGGCGCCTAATTTTAAAGTCTGCTGGGAAACTAGCAGTCCAGCAATGCTGTCACAACCAGCAACACTACACATACGTACCATCCTGACCACTGTACTAAATACAGATAAATCTATGCTAACTTGAAGCTATCCTAACTGATGCAATACTATGCTACTAACTATGCTTCTAACAATACTAACATTACACTAACAACTATGCTAATTAACTACAAAGGCTACACAAAATAATTTAAATAACTATTTAAATGTATGCTAAATAGATGCTATATAAGTCTATCCTGGTCGTTTTCATCACTCCTGACTCACTACAGTGATTTTGATGGAACAAGATGGTTTTATACTGTCAGGGGCGTGGTGAGCTGGAAACTGCTTACGTCACCTGCCACCGCTTATGTCACCTGCCACCGCAACATCCAATAGAGCATCACAGTCCCCCCCCACAGCCCGAGAGAGCTCTGGTGCCGGAAGTAAATTTCCCATTAATTTCTCCCATTGACTTTCAGAAAAATCCGTATCTAAAGAGTTTTAGAGCATGTGTGAGGATAACCAGCTACGGCTGAACTCAAAAGCATATAACATATCATTTCGAGTTAAAAAAATAAGAGAAAATCCCAAAAAAGTCAAAGGTACAAGACTGTGTACATATTTTCATTTCGAGCGCAGGAACTGCTCATCCCATAAACCACCGCGCCTCACTGAATTCGACTGAAGCCACAACCGCGAACGAGCCTTTTGAATTTTATTTTATATAGTGAATGTGCAGTAATAGCAGTTCTTTCAGTATTAATCGTGTAAATAGTGTTTTATATAGGTAATGTGTATTGATTTTTATATTTATCATCGTGTATTTTATATAGTGTGCGTGTTTGAAAGTGGTTAACGATAAAGTCAGCAACATGGTGCAGTGCTTTGTACCTGACTGCAATCACCGCTCAGTCGTCAACAGATGTCGTTACCATTACACAAATGTTCAGTAAATGCACAAAAAGGTATGCCTAGGCTAAATATTGTTTTGACAGTGGCATTATAAAATGCTTGATATGACTCATACCATGTGAAGGCTACAGAAGCCTTGCTAAAGACGATAATGCTAACTAATGTTACCAACCTCCCTGCCAAACTCTCGTGGCAGTCAAGGAGATTATGATTGCACTGATAAGTCTACCGTGCAAAAACGCAACACAGGTTTTTATTTTCATTTTTTTTATTAATCTTCAGTCATCACGGTCCTTTGCGGGGTTTAAAGGTGCTGTAGGGAACTTTTGTAAATATATATTTTTTACATATTTATTAAACCTGTCATTATGTCCTGACAGTAGAATATGAGACAGATAATCTGTGAAAAAAATCAAGCTCCTCTGGCTCCTCCCAGTGTCCTATTGCCATTTGCAGAAACTCCATCGCTCCCGGTAAGAAACAACCAATCAGAGCTGCGGTCCGTAACTTTGTTTGTGTTCAACATGTAGAAAAATGAACATAATAAGCGAGTACACCATGAATCCATTTTCCAAACCGTGTTTTTGGCTTGTCCTGAATCACTAGGGTGCACCTATAATAAGTGTTTATATTCGGACTATTTTAGATTGCTTCGGGGGTACCGCGGCGGAGTAACCCAGTACCTTTGTGATTCTTCATAGACATAAACAGAGAGAAGTAGTTCCGGCTACGATGTTCTTCCGCAAGAGGCAAGCAGTTCTGTTTATTAACCGCTAGAGCGTCAAAAGTTCCCTACCGCAGCTTTAACCAGACGGTTACACAAGCTCCACCAATCAGATGCATCACTGTGGGATTGTTCAGGATTGTGGGTAATGAAGTACTTAGCCAAGACATCACGAATAAAAGGCATTTATATCAAAACAAGGTTAGTGCCCCATGATCCTTTTGGGTTTATATGAGCATATACTATCGCTTAGTACAGCCGTAGCTGGTTTTAAGTCTACCATTCATGTACAAACCCTAGTGTGTATTCTTTGGTGAGGATTCACCAGAAATAGATCTACACTGGAAATCTAGCAAAAACAGAAGGGGGCCTGGTAGAGCCCTCGGCTGACTCCAGTAAACTAAGAAAAGTTTAAATTGAAAATCTAATTGGATTGCAACCTAAAAAAAATTATAACTCAGTTTGAGGATCATGACAACCCAAATAAATCTGAATGACATTAAAAAAAAAGAAAAAAAGAAAGGAAAACACTCACGTTGCCACTGCTTTGTCTTTCAAACAGGTAAATGACTGAACCAAACCCGAAGCCAGTGCCTTCTTGAGATCTGATGTAGGACGTTAATCAGAAACACACACACAGGTCAAATCTAGATTAGAAAACTAGATTTAAATGGATTGTTTGGATTGTAGGACATAAAGAAGTATGAAATAGTTACTAAAGGCAACGTGAAGGGATTAATTTATAACCAGAGTCTCGTTTTCATTTCAAGTTTTAATTTGGTTATTCTCCATAACAAGTACTTCCAGTGAGTTTGTTAGAACAAATAAATGTAAAAAACCTTACTCCACTCATTGCAGTTGTATTGTTGACTTTTCTTCTATAAAAGGCTGTGTCCGTTCAACTAGGCACTATTTTCTGTATTTGCTGTGTAACCTTTTATCAATGTGTGGCGTAAGAACACGTCGTGCTGCGGTCACTTGCAGGCATTGAACAACAGAGGTGCATTGATGTGTTGCACACAGTGGTGGACGAAGCACACATGCCATGTACTTGAGTTAAAGTATAGATACCCAAGGTAAAATATTACTCAAGTAAAAGTAGAAGTGCTGCCTTTAAACATTCACTTGAGTAAAAGTACAAAAGTATTTGCCTTCAAATGTACTTAAGTATCCAAGTACAATGCTTTCTTTATTGCTATAATGTCCTATTATCATTTTTGTCACAAGACTCTTGCTTATCTCAGTCTACATAAAGACTCTAATCTCACTCTTGGCACACCAATCTATTAATAAAATGACATTAATTAGTCAGACACTGATGTCTATAACATAATTTCATAAGCACAAAAAATTCCTTTAGAACTAAATGAAATAACAGGACTTGAGAGCAGGTAGTTTCAGTTTAACATTTATTTGTAACAGTTATCCAAGTTTTTATTTAAACTTAAACTTGCAAAACACAGGTTAACATGAGTTTTCCTTTACTATATCATATCTGAATGTGTCTGTGTATAAATATAAACTGGCCATATCAGATTCACTGTAATAGGAACTAGTGTTTGTGATCAGAAGAAACGCACTTGCCAGTCACAACTGCATATAGAAGGGGTATATAATACTATTTCAGTTATGAATTTCCCCACACTGTCAGGAACAATATTTAGTAATGCTTTTACATGTAATTGTCAGTATTTGTGTATTATTAACTCTATACTGCTTCACATGAAACTGGTGATACTTGGTAAAAAAATAAATAAATGAATAAAATATATCAAGTAAGGTGACCTCAGCATCATCACCTCTGAGCTGCCTGTTGTGGTTGCAATGAAATCGATCCCTGACATTGCTTTTTTATATTTTTCTTCATTTCAAGTACTGCCTCATCCATCTTACGTCACAGAGTGCTCCTTGATATGAGAGAGGCATTAGGCTGAAGATCACTAAAGGGTTGTAGACTCTGGGTCACACAATTCAACACGGCATGATCAACATTCTTCTGTGTGACTAGCTTGGTTTCTCTCAACTTCAACTGTCTGGAGGTCGAAGGAGCCTCCTCGTGCTCCATTGTCCTTTTCCTTGGTGCTGTTAGGGCAGGGGTGGGCAACAGTTTTAGTCTGAGGGCCACAGTTACTTTGGCAAAGTAAACGGAGGGCCACACTTTGGACAATTGCAATTAAACATAGTTACATGATTAAATGGTACAAATTAATGCAATGCAAATATGTATAAGGCTACTCTACAGTTACTTTGATAGCCTATTTCAAGGCCTGATACTTATTTTTGCTAGGCCTGTCTGACCTAGGCTACTCTTAAGGTTACAATAACTGGATTTACTTTCAAGGATTCATTTCCTACACTACCCTGCATATTGTTCAACTGTCATTCATTCATTCAGCCAGATGTGTCTCCTCTTCCTGATTTGCGTCAGACCCGTCAATCATCTCACTTCACGTGGTTCATCATGCGTGATAACTAAGCTAAAGTGACATTTCTTCACTGAAACAAGAAGCTAATAAATGCACAATTTAAGTATTTCTACGATTATGTGTTTTGTGTGTGATTTTCATGCGATTTGGGGTTTTCATATAAATAATGAATGTCCAAATTGCGAGTGCATCGAGCGCATCGCGGGGGCCGGATTGAAGCAATATGCGGGCCGGATCCGGCCCCCGGGCCGTATATTGCCCATGTATGTGTTAGAGCAATATCTCTCTGCATGTGGCTACCATGTTTTCTCTGCAAAAAGGAAACATTCAAAACATTAAGTTAAACCAGAGATCAGTCTCCTCTCTTTGATTAAATAAAACAAGCATTTCATGTGCTTTTAGCATGTCATAGATGTATGCTACAGTGTACATTATTTTTCAGAATAGGCTTAGTTAGATCAGTCTTTGGAAGCTGAACTTTTGAAAATAACAATCACTGTTAATAAGGAGCACTCCACTGTTTAAGCAACACACATGCACCAATGCTACATTTTCATATAATGTAATCATTATGTTCCCAACTTGTAATAATTACTTGAACTAGCTCATTGTTCACTTTAAATGAAAATAAGATGTTAGCTAATAACAGCATGATTTTTATTACTTAAGAACTGTACATTTCCGACATAACTTGAACACAGTCACCTCTGATAACAGATCACTTTAAATTGTAATGTAGACATACTTTCTGTAAAGGTACTTTGAAACTATATGTATTGTGAAAAATGCTAATACAAATACATGGAATTGGATACACTGCATGTAAAACTATTCAAAATAGAATTTATATTCCAACATAACATGTTAACATCGAATTTCACAAAATCAGAGCCCTCAGCTTGAAAAGTTTCAAAAACAAATACTATGAAATATGGTGAAACCGCTAACTAAGCTGACGACGTGTACCATGTCCATGGTGACGTGATGTCACATTTCATGTATTTTAACATACACACTGAAACAGTTTTCTGCAAGCTATTGTTAGATTTCTCGTTAAAAAAAGTGAAATGAAAATGGCTTAGCTCTACGTGTTTCCTTAGATTGGAATGAGAATTCTTGTATGACGAAATTGTACAGGGCCGATGCAGGCAGAGAAGGCTCTTAAAAATGAAGGACTCGTTCTTTTCAATAACTTCAAAAAAAGTGCGCAAATAAGGCCATGGGTGTTGTGGCATGTTAGAGTCAGTAACGTTAGTTTCTTCCATCATTTATCAAGACATTGGCGCTCAATGTTATGCCTGTTGCACTGATGTGATGTCACGTCACTCACCTTGAACCCAAGACGCCAACAGGGGCAAGTAAAACAAACTACCACTTTAAAGTACTGCTGAAAAATGATATTTCATAAGAATTCATGTCTGAACAGGGCTTGAGTAGCAATGCAGACTTTATATGCGGTAGATGGGAAAACAAATTTCTTACCTCTAATATCAAATCTTTAGACAAGTCACAAGGTCTGTCAAAGTGTTAATGACAAAGTTGTCCATTGATCTGAAACAAAAACAAAAAGAGCTTAAGCAAAAATACAATTGTTATTGTATTAACTATTCATACGTCACCATGTAGACGCAATGCAGACTACAGCAGCAGAAATGTAAAACGATGTGAAGATACCAGCCAGACATTTTATTTAACATCACAAAATAGAGAGAAAACAATCCTCCCTCTCTATATAATTCATAATAAATTGCATACATGTAAATTGTCTATGTTCTCACAGCACAGTAATATTTGTGGCTGCTCACAGCAAAGACTTCAGTGCACATAGATATATTATATATTTCTTGATGTTACAGACGCAGAAGACCAAGTAACGTTAGACAGAGAAGACAGTTCTGCTAAATAACTGCATCCGATCTTTATACGTATAACTTAATAAACCAAACACAAATCTGAAGTAAACTCATAATGAACACTATAACTTTGTAACTGGAGTCAATTTGAATAGAAGTAAACGCGTTTCACAATCACCTCGTGTTACAGCGTTCAAAAAATAGCGCACAGTCTGCAACATATTCACAATCCCGATCGGTAATAGCCGAGATATCAGCGGTATGAACATATATACAGATCTCGTGTGAATATTATAAAGTTGTTGTAACAATAATACCTGCAAAATAAAATGAAAATTTGATGAGGAAAAATCCGTGTAACGACACACCAAACGCTCTGCAGATGTAAGGGCGCAGGCGCGCACACAGCTCCTCCTTTCAGTTTTCAAAATAAGAGTCCTGGTTTCTCACCACTGCAGTGAAGACTGTTCTTAGACTTATCGCTTTCACAAAATCAGATTATCTCACTGTTTTTACATATTTTAATCAGTAAAACACTGTTCACGTCACATTAAAAGCTTCAGGAAAAACAAGCCCGCTCGTTTATAGCCAGTTAAAATAAGGAAGCAAAGCAAAGGACAGCCTGTTGGCTAGTAAACTAGTTAACTGGCGAATCAACTGGTTAACTTTAAACTAGCTTTCAAATGAGCCTTATGAATTCAGTAAACATGACTATATGCTCATGGGCATTATGAACTTGTTTAATTAAAGTGAATTAATAATTCAGACCTTCTCCTCGCTGGATGAGCAGTCAGGTTCTCTGCTGTGTCGAGTGCTGGTGTGTGGACTCTGGTGATGATGTGATGATGAACCCATATAAATTGGGTTGAATCTAGATCAAATATAAAATGTAGATACAACTATACAATAAGGGAAAGTTAAAAAAAGGCATATAATAAAATAAAAAATCAAGTTAAATAAAGCAGCGCAAGGCAAATAGAGTGCAAATTCAATGAAGTGAACATCAGTGCAGATAAAAGACTTGTAGTTCAAAAAAAAAAAACACTTATTAATAAATGCAGTTTTGATGAGTAAACTCCTGTAAAAAATAAATAATAACAATAATTTTTTTCATCAAAATAAATCATTCTGATCCCAAACTCTCACCGGTGTGTGTGTGTGTGTGTGTGTGTGTGTGTGGTTGTGTGTGTAGCACTTCCACACTGATCCCCACAATAATAAAGATGTTAAATACTCATCTGAGGAGGATGTGTGACGTACACTTTTCTGTAAACTGAGCCAAACAATTTTTCACTGATTTAGGGTAGAGTAAGAATATTTACTGTATTGCAAGTTAGTTCATACTTAGATATAAGAGTTGCCAACAGGCGGCTAAGTGGCAATCTGAATCAACGGAGTCGCGATTCTCGAGAACAGGCGCTGAAGTGGCGATCCGAATCAACTGAGTCGCGATTCTCGCGAACAGGCGCCGAAGTGGCGATCCGAATCAACGGAGTCGGGATTCTCGCGAACAGGCTCCGAAGTGGCGATCAGAATCAACCGAGTCGCAAAAAGGCTCCGAAGTGTCGATCTGAATCAAAACAATCAAAAATTCATTGTAAAAGAGTTCTATTCATTTTTAGAAAGAAAGCATAAATTTTACTGACCACAAACTTTTGAACTCTAGTTTTTATTGTTACAAAAGACTTCTTTTTTAAATAAATTCTCTTCTTTTTTAACTTTTCATTCATCAAAGAATCCTGAAAGAAGTATCACAGTCCAGCAGCACAACTCTGATAATAAATCATCATATTAGAATGATTTCTGAAGATCATGTGACACTGAAGACTGGAGGAATGATACTGAAAATCACAGAAATAAAATAGATTTTAATGTATATTAAAATAGAAAAAAATTGTTTTACTTCATAATAATATTTCACCCCCCCCCCCCCCTGTGCTTTTGATCAAATAAATCAAGTCAAGTCTGCTTTATTGTTAATTTCCACATGTACAGTACATACACACAGAGAATCGAAATTGCGTTACACTCAGACTCCGGTGCATACAGATACCATTAACATTAAAGCCTAAAAATCTAGATCAAATATAAAATGTAGATACAACTATACAATAAGGGAAAGTTAAAAAAAAAGGCATGTAATAAAATTAAAAATCAAGTTAAATAAAGCAGCGCAAGGCAAATAGAGTGCAAATTCAATGAAGTGAACATCAGTGCAGATAAAAGACTTGTAGTGCAAAATAAAAAACACTTATTAATAAATGCAGTTTTGATGAGTAAACTCCTGTAAAAAATAAATAATAACAATACATTTTTTCATCAAAATAAATCATTCTGATCCCAAACTCTCACCGGTGTGTGTGTGTGTGTGTAGCACTTACACACTGATCCCCACAATAATAAAGATGTTAAATACTCATCTGAGGAGGATGTGTGACGTACACTTTTCTGTAAACTGAGCCAAACAATTTTTCACTGATTTAGGGTAGAGTAAGAATATTTACTGTATTGCAAGTTAGTTCATACTTAGATATAAGAGTCGCGAACAGGCGCCGAAGTGGCGATCCGAATCAACGGAGTCGCGATTCTCGCGAACAGGCTCCGAAGTGGCGATCTGAATCAACCGAGTCGCGATTCTCACGAACAGGCTCCGAAGTGGCGATCTGAATCAACCGAGTCGCGATTCTCACGAACAGGCTCCGAAGTGGCGATCTGAATCAACCGAGTCGCGATTCTCGCGAACAGGCTCCGAAGTGGCGATCTGAATCAACCGAGTCGCGATTCTCACGAACAGGCTCCGAAGTGGCGATCTGAATCAACCGAGTCGCGATTCTCGCGAACAGGCTCCGAAGTGGCGATCTGAATCAACCGAGTCGCGATTCTCGCGAACAGGCTCCGAAGTGCCGATCAGAAACAACCGAGTCGCGATTCTCGCGAACAGGCTCCGAAGTGCCGATCAGAAACAACCGAGTCGCGATTCTCGCGAACAGGCTCCGAAGTGCCGATCAGAATCAACAGAGTCGCGATTCTCGCGAACAGGCTCCGAAGTGCCGATCAGAATCAATGGAGTCGCAAAAAGACGCTGAAGTGGCGATCCAAATCAACGGAGTATGGAACAGGCTCCGAAGTGTCGATCTGAATCAAAACAATCAAAAATTCATTGTAAAAGAGTTCTATTTATTTTTAGAAAGAAAGCATAAATTTTACTGACCACAAACTTTTGAACTCTAGTTTTTATTGTTACAAAAGACTTCTTTTTTAAATAAATTCTCTTCTTTTTTAACTTTTCATTCATCAAAGAATCCTGAAAGAAGTATCACAGTCCAGCAGCACAACACTGATAATAAATCATCATATTAGAATGATTTCTGAAGATCATGTGACACTGAAGACTGGAGGAATGATACTGAAAATCACAGAAATAAAATAGATTTTAATGTATATTAAAATAGAAATAAATTGTTTTACTTCATAATAATATTTCACTTTTTCCCCCTGTGCTTTTGATCAAATAAATCAAGTCAAGTCTGCTTTATTGTTAATTTCCACATGTACAGTACATACACAGAGAATCGAAATTGCGTTACACTCAGACTCCGGTGCATACAGATACCATTAACATTAAAGCCTAAAAAGTCTAGATCAAATATAAAATGTAGATACAACTATACAATAAGGGAAAGTTAAAAAAGGCATATAATAAAATTAAAAATCAAGTTAAATAAAGCAGCGCAAGGCAAATGCAAATTCAATGAAGTGAACATCAGTGCAGATAAAAGACTTGTAGTTAAAAAAAAAAAAAAACATTTATTAATAAATGCAGTTTTGATGAGTACACTCCTGTAAAAAATAAATAATAACAATAATTTTTTTCATCAAAATAAATCATTCTGATCCCAAACTCTCACCGGTGTTTGTGTGTGTGTGTGGTTGTGTGTGTAGCACCCACACACTGATCCCCACAATAATAAAGATGTTAAATACTCATCTGAGGAGGATATGTGACGTACACTTTTCTGTAAACTGTGCCAAACAATTTTTCACTGATTTAGGGTAGAGTAAGAATATTTACTGTATTGTTAGTTAGTTCATACTTGGATATAAGAGTCGCGAACAGGCGCCGAAGTGGCGATCCGAATCAACGGAGTCGCGATTCTCGCGAACAGGCGCCGAAGTGGCGATCCGAATCAACGGAGTCGCGATTCTCGCGAACAGGCTCTGAAGTGGCGATCTGAATCAACCGAGTCGCGATTCTCGCGAACAGGCTCCGAAGTGGCGATCTGAATCAACCGAGTCGCGATTCTCGCGAACAGGCTCCGAAGTGGCGATCTGAATCAACCGAGTCGCGATTCTCGCGAACAGGCTCCGAAGTGCCGATCAGAATCAACCGAGTCGCGATTCTCGCGAACAGGCTCCGAAGTGCCGATCAGAATCAATGGAGTCGCAAAAAGACGCTGAAGTGGCCATCCAAATCAACGGAGTTGCGAACAGGCGCTGAAGTGGCGATCCAAATCAACGGAGTCGCGATTCTCGCGAACAGGCTCTGAAGTGGCGATCCAAATCAACGGAGTCGCGAACAGGCTCCGAAGTGTCGATCTGAATCAAAACAATCAAAAATTCATTGTAAAAGAGTTCTATTCATTTTTAGAAAGAAAGCATAAATTTTACTGACCACAAACTTTTGAACTCTAGTTTTTATTGTTACAAAAGACTTCTTTTTTAAATAAATTCTATTCTTTTTTAACTTTTCATTCATCAAAGAATCCTGAAAGAAGTATCACAGTTCAGCAGCACAACTCTGATAATAAATCATCATATTAGAATGATTTCTGAAGATCATGTGACACTGAAGACTGGAGGAATGATACTGAAAATCACAGAAATAAAATAGATTATAATGTATATTAAAATAGAAAAAAATTGTTTTACTTGATAATAATATTTCACTTTCCCCCCCTGTGCTTTTGATCAAATAAATCAAGTCAAGTCTGCTTTATTGTTAATTTCCACATGTACAGTACATACACACAGAGAATCGAAATTGCGTTACACTCAGACTCCGGTGCATACAGATACCATTAACATTAAAGCCTAAAAAGTCTAGATCAAATATAAAATGTAGATACAACTATACAATAAGGGAAAGTTAAAAAAGGCATATAATAAAATTAAAAATCAAGTTAAATAAAGCAGCGCAAGGCAAATGCAAATTCAATGAAGTGAACATCAGTGCAGATAAAAGACTTGTAGTTAAAAAAAAAAAAAAACATTTATTAATAAATGCAGTTTTGATGAGTAAACTCCTGTAAAAAATAAATAATAGCCGAAGTGGCGATCCGAATCAACGGAGTCGCGATTCTCGCGAACAGGCGCCGAAGTGGCGATCCGAATCAACGGAGTCGCGATTCTCGCGAACAGGCTCTGAAGTGGCGATCTGAATCAACCGAGTCGCGATTCTCGCGAACAGGCTCCGAAGTGGCGATCTGAATCAACCGAGTCGCGATTCTCGCGAACAGGCTCCGAAGTGGCGATCTGAATCAACCGAGTCGCGATTCTCGCGAACAGGCTCCGAAGTGCCGATCAGAATCAACCGAGTCGCGATTCTCGCGAACAGGCTCCGAAGTGCCGATCAGAATCAATGGAGTCGCAAAAAGACGCTGAAGTGGCCATCCAAATCAACGGAGTTGCGAACAGGCTCCGAAGTGTCGATCTGAATCAAAACAATCAAAAATTCATTGTAAAAGAGTTCTATTTATTTTTAGAAAGAAAGCATAAATTTTACTGACCACAAACTTTTGAACTCTAGTTTTTATTGTTACAAAAGACTTCTTTTTTTAAATAAATTCTCTTCTTTTTTAACTTTTCATTCATCAAAGAATCCTGAAAGAAGTATCACAGTTCAGCAGCACAACTCTGATAATAAATCATCATATTAGAATGATTTCTGAAGATCATGTGACACTGAAGACTAGAGGAATGATACTGAAAATCACAGAAATAAAATAGATTTTAATGTATATTAAAATAGAAAAAATTTGTTTTACTTCATAATAATATTTCACCCCCCCCCCCCTGTACTTTTGATCAAATAAATCAAGTCAAGTCTGCTTTATTGTTAATTTCCACATGTACAGTACATACACACAGAGAATCGAAATTGCGCTACACTCAGACTCCGGTGCATACAGATACCATTAACATTAAAGCCTAAAAATCTAGATCAAATATAAAATGTAGATACAACTATACAATAAGGGAAAGTTAAAAAAGGCATATAATAAAATTAAAAATCAAGTTAAATAAAGCAGCGCAAGGCAAATAGAGTGCAAATTCAATGAAGTAAACATCAGTGCAGATAAAAGACTTGTAGTGCAAAAAAAAAAACACTTATTAATAAATGCAGTTTTGATGAGTAAACTCCTGTAAAAAAATAAATAATAACAATATTTTTTTTCATCAAAATAAATCATTCTGATCCCAAACTCTCACCGGTGTGTGCGTGCATACTTAGATATAATTTTATATGCAATATTACCTTTTCTTTTCATCATCATCTTTAAGAGTTCATGATTATTTCTGTTCAACTTTATTTCTCAGTTGATAATTCTATCCAAAATTCAATAAAACACAACACATGCAACTGAGGTACAAGAAGGCTTGACTTCCAAAAGTCATTGAAATCATTTAAAAATCAAAGTGACAGGTAAAAAAAAAAAAAGCCTCAGGTCCAAATATTAATTAATCACTAATGAACTGTTTGAAAAAAAAACACACACAATCCCTAAATAAAACCAATGGGAAAAAAATAAATAAAATAATAATACAAATAATAATAAAATAATCAATAATGCCTCTATTTTTAGAATGCTCCTATTTAAGTTGTTTTTTCCTTTCTTTTTTTTTTTTCGGGACCATAATTCTGATGAGCTGAAAAGGGCCTGAGTCTCGTGCAGGGCTCTACTCCACAGTTCTGATCTGAATCAAATAACTCGCACTTCCTAGTCCGATGTCCAGATCTGAATTAAAAAAAAAAAAAAAAAAAATCACAAACAGGCGCCGAAGTCCCGATCTGAATCAACGGAGTCGCGAACTATTACTTCATAATAATATTTCACTTTTCCCCCGCTGTACTTTTGATCAAATAAATCAAGTCAAGTCTGCTTTATTGTTAATTTCCACATGTACAGTACATACACACAGAGAATCGAAATTGCGTTACACTCAGACTCCGGTGCATACAGATACCATTAACATTAAAGCCTAAAAATCTAGATCAAATATAAAATGTAGATACAACTATACAATAAGGGAAAGTTAAAAAAAGGCATATAATAAAATTAAAAATCAAGTTAAATAAAGCAGCGCAAGGCAAATAGAGTGTAAATTCAATTAAGTGAACATCACTGCAGATAAAAGACTTGTAGTTCAAAAAAAAAAAAAAACACTTATTAATAAATGCAGTTTTGATGAGTAAACTCCTGTAAAAAATAAATAATAACAATAATTTTTTTCATCAAAATAAATCATTCTGATCCCAAACTCTCACCGGTGTGTGTGTGTGTGTGTGTGTGTGTGTGGTTGTGTGTGTAGCACTTCCACACTGATCCCCACAATAATAATGATGTTAAATACTCATCTGAGGAGGATGTGTGACGTACACTTTTCTGTAAACTGAGCCAAACAATTTTTCACTGATTTAGGGTAGAGTAAGAATATTTACTGTATTGCAAGTTAGTTCATACTTAGATATAAGAGTTGCCAACAGGCGGCTAAGTGGCAATCTGAATCAACGGAGTCGCGATTCTCGAGAACAGGCGCTGAAGTGGCGATCCGAATCAACTGAGTCGCGATTCTCGCGAACAGGCGCCGAAGTGGCGATCCGAATCAACGGAGTCGGGATTCTCGCGAACAGGCTCCGAAGTGGCGATCTGAATCAACCGAGTCGCGATTCTCGCGAACAGGCTCCGAAGTGGCGATCTGAATCAACCGAGTCGCGATTCTCGCGAACAGGCTCCGAAGTGCCGATCAGAATCAACCGAGTCGCGATTCTCGCGAACAGGCTCCGAAGTGGCGATCTGAATCAACCGAGTCGCGATTCTCGCGAACAGGCTCCGAAGTGCCGATCAGAATCAACAGAGTCGCGATTCTCGCGAACAGGCTCCGAAGTGCCGATCAGAATCAACGGAGTCGCGAACAGGCTCTGAAGTGGCGATCCGAATCAACGGAGTCGCGATTCTCGCGAACAGGCGCCGAAGTGGCGATCTGAATCAACCGAGTCGCGATTCTCGCGAACAGGCTCCGAAGTGCCGATCTGAATCAACCGAGTCGCGATTCTCGCGAACAGGCTCCGAAGTGCCGATCAGAATCAACCGAGTCACGATTCTCGCGAACAGGCTCCGAAGTGCCGATCAGAATCAACAGAGTCGCGATTCTCGCGAACAGGCTCCGAAGTGCCGATCAGAATCAACGGATTTGCAAAAAGGCGCTGAAGTGGCGATCCAAATCAATGGAGTCACGAACAGGCGCTGAAGTGGCGATCCAAATTAACGGAGTCGCGAACAGGCTCCGAAGTGTCGATCTGAATCAAAACAATCAAAAATTCATTGTAAAAGAGTTCTATTCATTTTTAGAAAGAAAGCATAAATTTTACTGACCACAAACTTTTGAACTCTAGTTTTTATTGTTACAAAAGACTTCTATTTTAAATAAATTCTCTTCTTTTTTAACTTTTCATTCATCAAAGAATCCTGAAAGAAGTATCACAGATCAGCAGCACAACTCTGATAATAAATCATCATATTAGAATGATTTCTGAAGATCATGTGACACTGAAGACTGGAGGAATGATACTGAAAATCACAGAAATAAAATAGATTATAATGTATATTAAAATAGAAAAAATTTGTTTTACTTCATAATAATATTTCACTTTTCCCCCCTGTGCTTTTGATCAAATAAATCAAGTCAAGTCTGCTTTATTGTTAATTTCCACATGTACAGTACATACACACAGAGAATCGAAATTGCGCTACACTCAGACTCCGGTGCATACAGATACCATTAACATTAAAGCCTAAAAATATAGATCAAATATAAAATGTAGATACAACTATACAATAAGAGAAAGTTAAAAAAGGCATATAATAAAATTAAAAATCAATTTAAATAAAGCAGCGCAAGGCAAATAGAGTGCAAATTCAATGAAGTGAACATCAGTGCAGATAAAAGACTTGTAGTGCAAAAAAAACACTTATTAATAAATGCAGTTTTGATGAGTAAACTCCTGTAAAAAATAAATAATAACAATAATTTTTTTCATCAAAATAAATCATTCTGATCCCAATCTCTCACCGGTGTTTGTGTGTGTGTGTGGTTGTGTGTGTAGCACTTACACACTGATCCCCACAATAATAAAGATGTTAAATACTCATCTGAGGAGGATGTGTGACGTACACTTTTCTGTAAACTGAGACAAACAATTTTTCACTGATTTTGGGTAGAGTAAGAATATTTACTGTATTGCAAGTTAGTTCATACTTAGATATAAGAGTTGCGAACAGGTGGCGAAGTGGCGATCAGAATCAACCGAGTCGCGATTCTCGCGAACAGGTGCCGAAGTGGCGATCTGAATCAACCGAGTCGCGATTCTCGCGAACAGGCTCCGAAGTGGCGATCTGAATCAACCGAGTCGCGATTCTCGCGAACAGGCTCCGAAGTGCCGATCAGAATCAACCGAGTCGCGATTCTCGCGAACAGGCTCCGAAGTGTCGATCTGAATCAAAACAATCAAAAATTCATTGTAAAAGAGTTCTATTTATTTTTAGAAAGAAAGCATAAATTTTACTGACCACAAACTTTTGAACTCTAGTTTTTATTGTTACAAAAGACTTCTATTTTAAATAAATTCTCTTCTTTTTTAACTTTTCATTCATCAAAGAATCCTGAAAGAAGTATCACAGTTCAGCAGCACAACTCTGATAATAAATCATCATATTAGAATGATTTCTGAAGATCATGTGACACTGAAGAATGGAGGAATGATACTGAAAATCACAGAAATAAAATAGATTTTAATGTATATTAAAATAGAAAAATGTTGTTTTACTTCATAATAATGAGTATACTTCCTTTTATAGGCAGAATTATAGAAAAGGTAGTTTTTAATCAGCTGAACAAATACTTAAACTCAAATGGATACCTGGACAATTTTCAATCTGGTTTCGACCGCATCACAGCACAGAGACAGCACTCATTAAGATAATAAATGATATTCGCTTAAATTGTGACTCTGGCAAAATATTGGTGCTGGTATTGCTAGATCTCAGTGCTGCGTTTGACACTGTCGATCATAACATACTACTAGAGACACTGGAAAACTGGGTCGGGCTTTCTGGGATGGTACTCAAATGGTTCAGGTCATACTTAGAAGGGAGAGGCTATTATGTGAGTCTAGGAGAGCATAAGTCTAAGTGGACGTCCATGACATGCGGAGTCCCACAAGGGTCAATTCTTGCACCGCTGTGGTTTAGCCTCTATATGCTTCCACTGAGTCAAATAATGAGAAATAACCAAATTGCCCATCACAGCTATGCTGATGATACCCAGATTTACCTAGCCTTATCTCCAAATGACTACCGCCCCATTGACTCCCTCTGCCAATGCATTGATGAAATTAATAGTTGGATGTGCCAGAACTTTCTTCAGTTAAACAAGAAAAAAACTGAAGTCATTTCATTTGGAAACAAAGATGAAGTGTTCAAGGTGAATGCATACCTTGACTCTAGGGGTCAAACAACTAAAAATCAAGTCAGGAATCTTGGTGTGATTCTGGAGACAGACCTTAGTTTCAGTAGTCATGACAAAGCAGTAACTAAATCAGCATACTATCATTTAAAAAACATTGCAAGAATTAGATGTTTTGTTTCCAGCCAAGACTTGGAGAAACTAGTTCATGCCTTTATCACCAGCAGGGTGGACTATTGTAATGGGCTCCTCACCGGCCTTCCCAAAAAGACCATTAGACAGCTGCAGCTCATCCAGAACACTGCTGCCAGGATTCTGACTAGAACCAGAAAATCTGAGCATATCACACCAGTCCTCAGGTCCTTACACTGGCTTCCAGTTACATTTAGGATTGATTTTAAAGTACTTTTACTCGTATATAAGTCACTAAATGACCTAGGACTAAAATATATTGCAGATATGTTCACTGAATATAAACCTAACAGAGCACTCAGATCATTAGGCTCCAGTCAGTTATAAATACCAAGGGTTCACACAAAACAAGGGGAGTCTGCCTTTAGTTTCTTTGCCGCCCGCAGTTGGAATCAGCTTCCAGAAGAGATCAGATGTGCTAAAACACTAGTCACATTTAAATCTAGACTCAAAACGCATCTTTTTAGCTGTGCATTTATTGAATGAGCACTGTGCAATGTCCGAACTGATTGCACTATATTTTCACTGTTTTATGTTTTATTATTTTTATGTAAAACCATTTTCTAACTGTTTTTAAATGTTTTAATCATTTTAAAAGTTTTAAAATTACTTGTTTTATTTTTGTTATTATTTTTCTTCATGATTATTTTACTTTCTTTTATGTAAAGCACTTTGAATTACCATTGTGTACGAAATGTGCTATATAAATAAACTTAACTTGCCTTGCCTTGCCTTATTGTTAATTCCCACATGTACAGTACATACACACAGAGAATCGAAATTGCGTTACACTCAGACTCCGGTGCATACAGATACCATTAACATTAAAGCCTAAAAATCTAGATGAAATATAAAATGTAGATACAACTATACAATAAGGGAAAGTTAAAAAAGGCATATAATAAAATTAAAAATCAAGTTAAATAAAGCAGCGCAAGGCAAATAGAGTGCAAATTCAATGAAGTGAACATCAATGCAGATAAAAGACTTAGTAGTGCAAAAAAAAAAAAAACACTTATTAATAAATGCAGTTTTGATGAGTAAACTCCTGTAAAAAATAAATAATAACAATAAACTTTTTCATCAAAATAAATCATTCTGATCCCAAACTCTCACCGGTGTGTGTGTGTGTGTGTGTGTGTGTGTGTAGCACTTACACACTGATGCCCACAATAATAAAGATGTTAAATACTCATCTGAGGAGGATGTGTGACTACACTTTTCTGTAAACTGAGCCAAACAATTTTTCACTGATTTAGGGTAGAGTAAGAATATTTACTGTATCGCGCAAGTTAGTTCATACTTAGATATAATTTTATATGCAATATTACCTTTTCTTTTCATCATCATCTTTAAGAGTTCATGATTATTTCTGTTCAACTTTATTTCTCAGTTGATAATTCTATCCACAATTCAATAAAACACAACACATGCAACTGAGGTACAAGGCGGCTTGACTTCTGCAGAACATAGTAGTGTTCTGTAGCTTTAAATCTGAGCAGACTATGATACTCCAGCTTGCTTATACGCATGCGCTAGTTGGTGCTACGTTGTTGAAGTTTGTACACTGTGTATTGAACTCCTGCATGTCTCATAGTAAAGATACTGTTGTTAAAAGGATCTTTGCCTTGCCACTCGTCATTGCATGGTGTCAGAAGTGGTCTGCACAGAATCGTAAGAGCAGCGAGAAAATGATCTATTCCGAACGAGCATCCACACAGTAAGCCATCGTTATTCATCGCACAATAAATCATGGCTGAAGGGTTCCGCAGACCCCAACTTCTTGTATTTGATGGCAATATCGCCGAAAATTGGCGTGTGTTTGAGCAGGAATTCGATATATTCATTGCTGCTGCACACTCTGAGAAAGAGCCTCGCACGAAAGCATTCATACTGCTTAATCTGGCCGGCTCGGAAGCCATAGAGCGCGAGCGAACATTCGTCTATGCACCCGCTGCATATACAGGCGAGGGAGAAAACCGACGAATAATTACTCCGGCTGAATCACGCGAGGACCCGGAATGTCTAAAACGTAAGTTTCGCGAACTTTGCAGTCCACAAACAAACATAACGATGGAAAGACACAAATTTAATTAAAGAAACCAAAAGCCAGGAGAAACAATAGAGGCATATGTAAGCAACCTACGAAACAAGGCACAGAGTTGCAGGTTTGGAGATTTACAGGAAGAATTGATAAGAGATCGACTCGTGTGTGGGATACTCAACGATGGAATGAGAAAACTCCTGTTGCGTGACAATGAGCTAACATTGACAAAAGCCATTGAAATATGTCAAATACATGAACTTACTGACCAGCACACTAAAACACTAGCTGGACCAAAGCAAAACTTGACAAATGTGGATAGTGTTCAACAAACGGTAAAAAGAAAACCGTTTCGTACTCCCAAACACAGATTAGACAAGTTTACCCCGCCACAAATTCATAATTGCAGCAATTGTGGAAGCAACCATGAGGCAAAACGGGAGAAATGTCCTGCATATGGCCAGCAATGTCACAGGTGCAACAAATGGAAACGCTTCCAAAAATGCTGCAAATCAGTGAAAATTCAGCGCACACGAAATCTAAAAAAGACTGTAAATCAAATTGATGTTACCAAAGCTTCAAATAGTAGCGAAGACTCATTCTTTATAGATGGAGTTGCGGTTAATCATCAAAAGGTGGCCGGAAATGATTCAAAACAGTTAAAGAAAACTGCAATATCTTGCACATTGCAAACCAATGGAAAGCCTCTCGAACTAAAGATCGACACAGGAGCCTCATGTAACATCATGTCTTTGCAGACATTCACACAGGTAAAGCAAGATGAAAACCTTCAGGTGTCACGCCATGTGAAGCTTGTTGCGTATGGTGGAGAGGAGATCCAAACTGCTGGATCAACCGTGTTATCTTGCAATCTGAGTGACCAGACCAACTCTCTACAGTTCTATGTAGTGCAAAAAAATGTACAGCCATTGCTCGGACTGTCTGACTGTCTTCGGATGGGCCTCATTTCTCTCAATAATGCAGTCCACCAAGTCAGCGTAAAAGAAAACTCAAGTTTTGTCCAGCAGCTTAACACAGAATATGCAGATCTCTTCCGAGATGAAATAGGAAAGCTTCCCGTAACGCACTGCATGAAACTGGACAAAGAAGCTCAACCTGTTGTCCGTCCAGCACGCAGAATTCCTGCAGCAATGCAACACAAGGTAAAAGCAGAGTTGGAAAGAATGGTCGCTATGGGAGTAATCACTCCTGTGTCTGAGCCAACTGATTGGGTGTCATCTATGGTGGCGACTCACAAAAAAATCTCAGATGAAATAAGACTGTGCATTGACCCTAGGGACCTAAACAAGTTCCTAAAACGTCCGCATCACCCCATGCGCACAGTGGAAGAAGTGGCAGCGCAGATGCCAAACTCCACAGTATTCTCTGTGCTCGACGCAAAAAGCTCCTTTTGGCAGATTGCGCTGGATCACAAGTCCTCCCTCCTCACTACGTTCAGTACGCCATTTGGAAGATTCCGATTTCTAAGGATGCCCTTTGGCATTAATTCGGCCAGCGAGGTCTTTCAGCGCGCTATGGAGCAGATCTTTGCTGGCTACCCGTGCGCAGTCATAGTCGATGACATCACTGTGGGAGGTAATGGCGAGCAGGAACACGATGCAAACCTAAGAAAAGTTTTGGACCGTGCTCGTGAAGTGAACTTGAGGCTGAACCCTCAAAAGTGCAAATTTCGCCTTAGTGAGGTGAGCTATGTCGGTCATATTTTCACAAGCAAAGGACTACAACCTGACTCAGCAAAAACAAAAGCAAACACAGAAATGCCGGCACCAGACAACGTTACTGCGCTGCAGCGCTTCCTAGGCATGATTAACTACTTAGGAAAATTCATACCGAACCTTAGTGAGCTGTCTGCCCCTCTGCGCGAGCTGACCTGTAAAAACACAGAGTGGTGCTGGTTTAAACAGCATCAGGACGCTTTTGAAGTTCTGAAGCACAGGATTTCTAGTCCACCTACTTTAAAATATTATGACGTCCTTAAACCCGTCACACTCACCTGTGATGCCATTTATAACATTATAACTGATGTTACAATGTGAGTTAACAAATGTTGTGTTAATTGCCTTTTTACTCTCAGCTCAAGTAATCTGTTAAATGTGTTTCCTATGAAAAAAAAAACAAAAAAACTTTGAGTTAACTTTAATATAAGAAACTGTTCATTAAGGAATAACTGTCAAAGTTAAAGAAGGAGGATGTAGAACATAGTAGTGTTCTGTAGCTTTAAATCTGAGCAGACTATGATACTCCAGCTTGCTTATACGCATGCGCTAGTTGGTGCTACGTTGTTGAAGTTTGTACACAGTATTGAACTCCTGCATGTCTCATAGTAAAGATACTGTTGTTAAAAGGATCTTTGCCTTGCCACTTGTTATTCTGCAACTTCCAAAAGTCATTGAAATCATTTAAAAATCAAAGTGGCAGGTTAAAAAAAAAGCCTCAGGTCCAAATATTAATTAAAGGGGGGGTGAAATGCTCGTTTTCACTCAATCTCCTGTTAATCTTGAGTACCTATAGAGTAGTACTGCATCCTTCATAACTCCAAAAAGTCTTTAGTTTTATTATATTCATAAGAGAAAGATAGTCTGTACCGATTTTTCCCGGAAAAACACGAGCGCCTGGAGGCGTGACGTGTGGGCGGAGCTAAAGAATCACGAGCGCCAGTAGGCTTTTGTGTTGAGAGCGTTTGGAAGCTGTGACATTACCGTGAAGAAAAAAACATCATCCAAAACAAACCATGGCTAACAGTCAGATTCAGCGTATATTTATGATCCAGAATCAGATTCAGAGGCTGAAATTTAACAAGAGCAGCATCAGCAACGACGTCTCTATGTGGTATGTACTGAAACTGTATATATTTGCTTAGCGGTTTTGGAAAATGACTAAGTTCCACTTTATGTCGTCTTTTTTTTTTTTTTTTTTTTTTTAAGCTGTACATGTGGAAAGTGCAGTTTGATGACAACATCGCATGTTGTTTACTTGATGTGCTTATGCGCTGATAGCTAAGTTAACAACACAGAGATATTTGAAGCAGTTTTACTCACCGCATGCGGTTCCAACACACGATCGTGACCCTTTTCCGTTGGGGCTGCATTATCCTTAAGAAATAAACGATGTGCAATCCGAAATGAAGGGAACAAACAAAAACACTTGCAAAACTCCGTTGATGCTTTGTAAAAATAAACTCCATCCACTGGTCCCTTAATGCTGTTTCTCTTTTGGTAATCTGTGCAGGGTTGTCTTGCCCTGGCAACCAAAAACACACTTCTTTTGTGTCATTTGGCGACGCTCTCGCTCTGATCAGTGAAGTCTGTTGTGCTCTCAGTGCTCTGCTATACGGGAGCGCGTTCTTCCGGCAGAAGTGCCTCAGGACACATATAAGGAAATTCTGCTCCATCTAACTTCACACAGAGCCATACTCGAAAAAAACTTTCCGAAACTTGTGACAAACCGGAAGAGGTTTTTTTGGAACAAAAATACTCCTTCAAACGTACAACTTAATTTTTGAAACTTTGTCCATGTTTAGCATGGGAATCCAACTCTTTAACAGTATAAAAAACTCAGTATGCATGAACTAGCATTTCACCCCCCCTTTAATCACTAATGAACTGTTTGACAAAAACTTCCTGCTCCGATGTCCAGATCTGAATTAACGGAGTCTTGAACAGGCTCCAAAAGTCCCGATCTGAATCAACCAAGTTGGGAACAGACTCCGAAGTCCCGATCTAAAAATCCTAAAAAACGGATTTGGATATTAAAAGCATATTAGTATGTTATGTGTAAGCCAGGTTAAATAGATGGGTCTTTAATCTAGATTTAAACTGCAAGAGTGTGTCTGCCTCCCGAACAATGTTAGGTAGGTTATTCCAGAGTTTAGGCGCCAAATAGGAAAAGGATCTGCCGCCCGCAGTTGATTTTGATATTCTAGGTATTATCAAATTGCCTGAGTTTTGAGAACGTAGCGGACGTAGAGGAGTATAATGTAAAAGGAGCTCATTCAAATACTGAGGTGCTAAACCATTCAGGGCTTTATAAGTAATAAGAAATATTTTAAAATCTATACGATGTTTGATAGGGAGCCAGTGCAGTGTGGACAGGACCGGGCTAATATGGTCATACTTCCTGGTTCTAGTAAGAACTCTTGTTGCTGCATTTTGGACTAGCTGTAGTTTGTTTACTAAGCGTGCAGAACAACCACCCAATAAAGCATTACAATAATCTAACCTTGAAGTCATAAATGCATGGATTAACATTTCTGCATTTGACATTGAGAGTATAGACCGTAATTTAGATATATTTTTGAGATGGAAAAATTCAGTTTTACAAATGCTAGAAACGTGGCTTTCTAAGGAAAGATTGCGATCAAATAGCACACCTAGGTTCCTAACTGATGACGAAGAATTGACAGAGCAACCATCAAGTCTTAGACAGTGTTCTAGGTTATTACAAGCAGAGTTTTTAGGTCCTATAATTAACACCTCTGTTTTTTCAGAATTTAGCAATAGGAATTTACTCGTCATCCAGTTTTTTATATCGACTATGCATTCCATTAGTTTTTCAAATTGGTGTGTTTCACCGGGCCGCAAAGAAATATAGAGCTGAGTATCATCAGCATAACAGTGAAAGCTAACACCATGTTTCCTGATGATATCTCCCAAGGGTAACATATAAAGCGTGAAGAGCAGCGGCCCTAGTACTGAGCCTTGAGGTACTCCATACTGCACTTGTGATCGATATGATACATCTTCATTCACTGCTACGAACTGACGGCGGTCATATAAGTACGATTTAAACCTATTCTAATACACTTCCATTAATGCCAACAAAGTGTTCAAGTCTATGCAAAAGAATGCTGTGGTCAATTGTGTCAAACGCAGTACTAAGATCCAATAAAACTAATAGAGAGATACACCCACGATCAGATGATAAGAGCAGATCATTTGTAACTCTAAGGAGCGCAGTATCAGTACTATGATACGGTCTAAATCCTGACTGGAAATCCTCACATATACCATTTTTCTCTAAGAAGGAATATATTTGTGAGGATACCACCTTTTCTAGTATCTTGGACAGAAAAGGGAGATTCGAGATTGGTCTATAATTAACTAGTTCTTTGGGGTCAAGTTATGTTTTTTTGATGAGAGGCTTAATAACAGCCAGTTTGAAGGTTTTGGGGACAACAATAAAACTATATACATTTCGCTGATTTATCACACTGAAACAACTCCCATTGGTAGTTTTATTTTATTACTTTGATCATGATTGGTTAATCAGCTGTCATTCAGGAAACTGGACAATGAATCGGTTCGCGCCTTTCTACATTTAAAGGGTAACTAAACCCCTGGTCAGAGCCTGACTCCACCCACTGACAATATTTGAAAAATGCTGAAAAGTGGGCAGAGCACAGTGGAGATAGAGGGGATGAACCTAGGGCGGGGCTGAGTGCGTGGGGTGTGAAACTGAGACCCGCAGTGACGGATTGATTGACAGCTGCTGTCAGAGTCGCTAAAATGGAGAGTGACTGTAGTGACACAAGTAGCTTTGGAACAGAGCGTTCATTTGAAGTAGAGGACTTTTCTCCCCAACCTTCACCTGAAGTGGAGGATGTCGAGGTGTCTGTTCATATCAATTGAGCCGCTGGCTCAAACTGCGGTCTTAACCCCCGCACCACGTCGCTTTTCAGCGTGAGCTGTGTGGAGAAGCCCATTTCCACCTCCATTGCGTTGGAGAAGCAATCCCGCGTAAAATGCAGTTTGTACACTCCAGCTCTAGACGGGAATCGCGGTCTTCCAGGCCAAGTGCATGCAATTACTGGCGCCTAATTTTAAAGTCTGCTGGGAAACTAGCAGTCCAGCAATGCTGTCACAACCAGCAACACTACACATACGTACCATCCTGACCACTGTACTAAATACAGATAAATCTATGCTAACTTGAAGCTATCCTAACTGATGCAATACTATGCTACTAACTATGCTTCTAACAATACTAACATTACACTAACAACTATGCTAATTAACTACAAAGGCTACACAAAATAATTTAAATAACTATTTAAATGTATGCTAAATAGATGCTATATAAGTCTATCCTGGTCGTTTTCATCACTCCTGACTCACTACAGTGATTTTGATGGAACAAGATGGTTTTATACTGTCAGGGGCGTGGTAGCTCGTACCAAGGGGCGTAGTGAGCTGGAAACTGCTTATGTCACTTGCCACCGCAACATCCAATAGAGCATCACAGTCCCCCCAACAGCCCGAGAGAGCTCTGGTGCCGGAAGTAAATTTCCCATTAATTTCTCCCATTGACTTTCAGAAAAATCCGTATCTAAAGAGTTTTAGAGCATGTGTGAGGATAACCAGCTACGGCTGGACTCAGAAGCATATAACATATCATGTCGAGTTAAAAAAATAAGAGAAAATCCAAAAAAGTCAAAGGTACAAGACTGTGTACATATTTTCATTTCGAGCGCAGGAACTGCTCATCCCATAAACCACCGCGCCTCACTGAATTCGACTGAAGCCACAACCGCGAACGAGCCTTTTGAATTTTATTTTATATAGTGAATGTGCAGTAATAGCAGTTCTTTCAGTATTAATCGTGTAAATAGTGTTTTATATAGGTAATGTGTATTGATTTTTATATTTATCATCGTGTATTTTATATAGTGTGCGTGTTTGAAAGTGGTTAACGATAATGTCAGCAACATGGTGCAGTGCTTTGTACCTGACTGCAATCACCGCTCAGTTGTCAACAGATGTCGTTACCATTACACAAATGTTCAGTAAATGCACAAAAAGGTATGCCTAGGCTAAATATTGTTTTGACAGTGGCATTATAAAATGCTTGATATGACTCATACCATGTGAAGGCTACAGAAGCCTTGCTAAAGACGATAATGCTAACTAATGTTACCAACCTCCCTGCCAAACTCTCGTGGCAGTCAAGGAGATTATGATTGCACTGATAAGTCTACCGTGCAAAAACGCAACACAGGTTTTTATTTTCATTTTTTTTATTAATCTTCAGTCTTCACGGTCCTTTGCGGGGTTTAAAGGTGCTGTAGGGAACTTTTGTAAATATATATTTTTTACATATTTATTAAACCTGTCATTATGTCCTGACAGTAGAATATGAGACAGATAATCTGTGAAAAAAATCAAGCTCCTCTGGCTCCTCCCAGTGTCCTATTGCCATTTGCAGAAATCCATCGCTCCCGGTAAGAAACAACCAATCAGAGCTGCGGTCCGTAACTTTGTTTGTGTTCAAAATGTAGAAAAATGAACATAATAAGCGAGTACACCATGAATCCATTTTCCACTAGGGTGCACCTATAATAAGTGTTTATATTCGGACTATTTTAGATTGCTTCAGGGTACCGCGGCGGAGTAACCCAGTACCTTTGTGATTCTTCATAGACATAAACAGAGAGAAGTAGTTCCGGCTACGATGTTCTTCCGCAAGAGGCAAGCAGTTCTGTTTATTAACCGCTAGAGCGTCAAAAGTTCCCTACCGCAGCTTTAACCAGACGGTTACACGAGCTCCACCAATCAGATGCATCACTGTGGGATTGTTCAGGATTGTGGGTAATGAAGTACTTAGCCAAGACATCACGAATAAAAGGCATTTATATCAAAACAAGGTTAGTGCCCCATGATCCTTTTGGGTTTATATGAGCATATACTATCGCTTAGTACAGCCGTAGCTGGTTTTAAGTCTACCATTCATGTACAAACCCTAGTGTGTATTCTTTGGTGAGGATTCACCAGAAATAGATCTACACTGGAAATCTAGCAAAAACAGAAGGGGGCTGGTAGAGCCCTCGGCTGACTCCAGTAAACTAAGAAAAGTTTAAATTGAAAATCTAATTGGATTGCAACCTAAAAAAAATATAACTAAATCAGTTTGAGGATCATGACAACCCAAATAAATCTGAATGACATTAAAAAAAAAGAAAAAAAGAAAGGAAAACACTCACGTTGCCACTGCTTTGTCTTTCAAACAGGTAAATGACTGAACCAAACCCAAAGCCAGTGCCTTCTTGAGATCTGATGTAGGACGTTAATCAGAAACACACACACAGGTCAAATCTAGATTAGAAAACTAGATTTAAATGGATTGTAGGACATGAAGTATGAAATAGTTACTAAAGGCAACGTGAAGGGATTAATTTATAACCAGAGTCTCGTTTTCATTTCAAGTTTTAATTTGGTTATTATCCATAACAAGTACTTCCAGTGAGTTTGTTAGAACAAATAAATGTAAAAAACCTTACTCCACTCATTGCAGTTGTATTGTTGACTTTTCTTCTATAAAAGGCTGTGTCCGTTCAACTAGGCACTATTTTCTGTATTTGCTGTGTAACCTTTTATCAATGTGTGGCGTAAGAACACGTCGTGCTGCGGTCACTTGCAGGCATTGAACAACAGAGGTGCATTGATGTGTTGCACACAGTGGTGGACGAAGCACACATGCCATGTACTTGAGTTAAAGTATAGATACCCAAGGTAAAATATTACTCAAGTAAAAGTAGAAGTGCTGCCTTTAAACATTCACTTGAGTAAAAGTACAAAAGTATTTGCCTTCAAATGTACTTAAGTATCCAAGTACAATGCTTTCTTTATTGCTATAATGTCCTATTATCATTTTTGTCACAAGACTCTTGCTTATCTCAGTCTACATAAAGACTCTAATCTCACTCTTGGCACACCAATCTATTAATAAAATGACATTAATTAGTCAGACACTGATGTCTATAAAATAATTTCATAAGCACAAAAAATTCCTTTAGAACTAAATGAAATAACAGGACTTGAGAGCAGGTAGTTTCAGTTTAACATTTATTTGTAACAGTTATCCAAGTTTTTATTTAAACTTAAACTTGCAAAACACAGGTTAACATGAGTTTTCCTTTACTATATCATATCTGAATGTGTCTGTGTATAAATATAAACTGGCCATATCAGATTCACTGTAATAGGAACTAGTGTTTGTGATCAGAAGAAACGCACTTGCCAGTCACAACTGCATATAGAAGGGGTATATAATACTATTTCAGTTATGAATTTCCCCACACTGTCAGGAACAATATTTAGTAATGCTTTTACATGTAATTGTCAGTATTTGTGTATTATTAACTCTATACTGCTTCACATGAAACTGGTGATACTAAAATAAATAAATGAATAAAATATATCAAGTAAGGTGACCTCAGCATAGTGTGAAAATCTCAAAACAAATTACATAACCTGTCATCACAAGTGACATACTAAAATAACAAGCCTCAAATGGCAATGAACAACAGTTGTGGCAGTAAACATTATTAATCAGCTTTCCATTAAGTGTACTTCTGGTGAGCATGCTAGTACAGTATGGCACTGATGATCTAACTAAAGTGGCAATATCTTTTATTCAGCTTGAGAAGGAGCTGATTCTCAAAGGTGTGCGAGTCCATTCTTGCCCTCCTGGGACTGAAAATAAGCCCTGCTGTGCTGAAAAGATGTTCACAAGCTGCAGAGTAAAGCAGTATTGAGCTTCAAAGACAACTTACAGACGGATGGGAAGGACTTGAGAACGTCTCTGTCATCAGCTTTGCAGGCAAGGTAGCCATCGAACTGCTTGATACCTTCCTGACCATGAGTAGACTTCATGCTCGCAGAGACGTCCTCTTCCTCAGAGCCACTGGGACCATCAGCTGGCGGCTGATGCAAAGTCTCTTCCTCCAGATGGTCCTTGATGTAGTCCAGGCCTGACACGGACATTCGCATAGATGCTAAGAATCAAAACTTTACTATCATCACACATTTCTCCAGATTAGAATATCAAAAGAACAGTATTTAAACAAACCTAAACAAATTGAGAATGTCAAGATAAAAAACAAACATTTGGCTCAGTTTCTCTGAATCTTTAACTAATGACACTTTTAAAAATAAAAATGAAATAATCTTACCTAGTTTGACAATGTTTTCATCCGATGTCCAGGATGTTTTACAAACTCTGGCTCTACCGGCATGTTTCCAAACCGCTGCTTCTTGTAGGGCACCAACCAGAGGTTTGCAGTACCTGGAGGTAATACCAATTCGGTCAAGTTTCGAGATGAGGAGGGTCAGAGTAGGGCTGGGCGATATGGACAAAAAATCATATCCCGATATATTTAGGCTGAATATCGATATACAATATAGATCCCGATATTTTTTCCACAAAGTGAGAGCAAATGTTCAGTCAAAGTCAAAGCCAAATATGACGTCACGGGTAGTTTTATTGAAACCGGCCATTTCAGTGAACAGTTGCAAAATCAAATGAATAAATAGTAAACGGGTTTCTTCACCTGGTTCATAATTAAATGCTCAGCTGTTCAAATAACAATAAAATGTAAAAAAAATAATACTGTATAACAATAGGACAGGAGTACCTTTTTTGAAATCAAAGCTCCATAAGGTGCACATTTAAATAAATACAAAATTACTACTGCTGCTTCTCCATCTGCATCGACTCTTTCACTTGGGATGTAGGTGGCCCTGAACCGAGGATCCACAAATGAAGCCATCTCCAAAAGGTCAGTAGTGGCTGGGTCAGAATATTTGCTGTTGAGGTACTCAACAATGCTGGTCTTGATCGATTTACAAAGCTCGCTATCACCCTCTTCACATGCCAGGAGACTTTGGTTAAAAAGGGGCAGCACAGGTTTCACATATGATAGAGTGACGTACTCCTCACCTGATAAAGCATCAGTAAAGTCCTGGAGAGGTTTCAGGACCTTTTGGACTGCTTCTAGGACCTCTAAGTCCTGCCAGGTAGGGACAAGGTGCCTGGTGTTTTTGTCATCAGACAGGACTTTGGCCAGTGCTCCTTCCTGCTCCAGGACTCTCTCTATCATCCCCAGCGTGTGGCAGACTCGGTCATGAGTTGGTGACTTGGCAGACCCAGCTGAATCTGGACTTCAGAAAGATGTCTCTCCTTTTCTTCCAGCTGTACGAAAAACTGCTTACAATTCTTTTGCACAAAGAAATGGCCCGGGTGACATGCCATGTCCTGTCAGAATCATAAAAAACTATTAAACAAATGTGCTTATGCGAGAAATTTGACTCAGGTTTCACTTTAACACATTCATACAACTAATCCAAAATCAAGCTTCAGAAATATTCTACATTAATATTATATTAATATTCATTTTATTGTTGGATTGTTTGTGTTTTAATTATTTATTTTTCTGAAACTATGTGTGCTGCTGTTTTTGACCAGGTCTCCCTGGAAGAAGAGATTATTATATGGGATTTTTTCCTGGCTAAATTTCTCTCATAGTTTATTTTTTTAATCAACACCAGTACTAATCATAAATATCAAATATTATATATATTGTTTTTCTGAATTTTAATCATGTAAGTGATATTAATGTATTATTATTTTTGTTTAATTTATAAATGATGACTATACTGTATGTACATTTACTCGTGTGCCGTTCTTGTTCTTAGTATTTAATATTTATGCTATTTTTTAATGCTACTTCATATTTCTACTCCACTAAAAACTCCACAATGTTTAGGCATGCGTGTCAACATTAGTTTCTAGTCACTTTGCAGTTTGCTATTTTCAATCCAGAGAAAAAACTAACATTTTAACATGTTTTTGATTAAAGTAAAATATCTGAATACTCCTCACAGCCAACTGCAGTGTGTGACCGAAGCACTGCATCCTCATCCACTCGTTCAGCTCAACCGCTTCGACCATGTTGCTCATTTCAAATCCGGACTTCTGTCATCAATCGGGCGTGTTAGAGACCTACCACAGTTACCACAATCCTGTGTACTGTGTATTGCGTTTTTTTCCATAGGTGAATTGCCCGCTATACCAGGTCACTGGGGCCACTGAATCAGCATTAACGACAACAGTGGGGCAACACCAGCCTTAGTTCCCCAGTGGCTTCTGTATGAGTGGTGTCTTGGCCTTAAGCCATATTGAACTGAGGTTCCATTTAACCTCCTTTATCGATGGCAGTGACGTTGCGGTTATATTGTGTTGTCCGTGGTAATATGAAGGTGTTGTGTCCCTGAGTTACCTAGAGTACAGCAGCAGGAAGGACGAAGGAGTAGTGTGGCAGCTCCAGACAGGACAGGAAGTGAAGGCAGCAGAATACAGGACGCAGTCAGGGTTAGTGTAATAACTCCAGGGAAGACACAGACAGTGAGAGCAACAGCAGCAGTAAGTCATAAAAGACAGTAAGGTTAAGTGAGAAGTAGTAAGACACTGTTGTGATGTATTTGATTTTTACCCTAACGTAACATTTGTTTCAAATGTTGTGTTCAATCTGTACGATGTGTACTGGATATATTATTTGCAGTCCTCTGCTATTCTAATATTGATATGTGCTCTTCTGTAAAGTTGCAGGAAGATTTTGGAGACCATAGCAGTCCTGTGCAACACTGGATATGAGTGTGCAATATACCATCTTAAGGTAAGTGTTAAAAGATGTCACTTCAGTCACTGTGCTACTGCATGTGATAACCACATTTTAAAGGAATATTGTAATCTAATTTTGATTTTGATGTTTTTCAGGAACCGGCGAGTCAGAATGTCTGAGAAGATCAAGTGTGCTTCTCCACTGATGATGATGAGCTGGATACCATCTTATGTGCTAATTTCTTTCAGTAAGTTTTAGCTTACTTAATTATGTTTATTATTATTTTTTAGTTTATTAGTAAGTGTGTGTGCAGTGATCCTGTTATTCATTTATTAAGTTCATTGCCAGAGGACGGGACCAGATGTGTTTGGAGTTGAAGACAATGCTGAAGACTAAAGAAGCAACGGAAGAAGAACATTTAAGCACTGAGGTAAAGTTTGTCAATAAAACTGGAAAGGTCTAGTGTTTCAGTGCACTTTATCATACAGTGTGTTTGTTCAGAGGCATGTGCTTTGATGTGAATGCTTAGATTTTAAAGTGTATGATGGTCCTCAGAAGTGAGAGAGCAGAAATGTCTCTTGCAAGACATACATCTGACCTGAAAGTTTATGCTCTGTAAGTCTTGCAGAATTTTTTTTTATTCAATTCACTAACATGATCATTTCTGTTTTACCTCCTCTACCTCAGGGTGTCCAGCCTGTTTGCCATGTCAGATCCAGCGGCTAGATGGCGGAAGATGCTTCAATACCCAATTGCACTGAATCATTAGATGATCAATTAATTAATATTAATATATATTTTTTAATTATCTTATTATATTAAATAATTGGTCTCAGTTTACTATTTCATATATTAGTTTGAATAATAATGTTTTTATAATGTGTACGCCATGCCTGAGGAGGATGGGTTCCCCCTGATGAGTCTGGTTCCTCTCAAGGTTTTTTATCTCCTTAAGAGTTTTTTCCTTGCCACCGTCGCCACTGGCTTGCTCACTGGGGGTGTTGTGTCAAATCCTGTGTCCCTCTCGCGTCCCTGCCGACCAGGGTTTCCAAAACAACAGTTTGCGACTCGATGAATTTTTTATTAATTAAATCATAGAAATTTAAACGACTAAAAGTGAAATCATGTTATGGCTTAGTCACTTACGGTAAAGCAGAAAGCCCTGTGATGCTGTGATTAACAGTGCTTTCAGAACTGCTAAGGGGTGTTGTTGTTTTCTGAAATCACAGGGCTTATGTATGGCCTTATGCCCTTTATAAACACTTGTGCAGTAATAGACGCAATCATGGACAGTAATGTGAGTATTTTACAATGGCTTTAAATGCAACATGCTCAAGGTTCACTTTATTAATAGAATAATTTTGTTAATTAATGTTGCTCCCGTTGTCGGTTGTTATAGCAAGCAGACACTTTTCTTGGAGTTTCCAGCTGCAATTGCGTCCTGCAGGGCCTTGTGCTCAGCGGTGTGATCCTGGGGGAAATAACTTGTTTGCAGACACGCTGTTTTCATCTCCCAGTCTTGAAAGAAGTGAACTGTCACGCTCATGTAAGGCTCACACGTCCCGCTCGACGCATAATGGGTCACGTTAGCGAGCCGGTCAGCAAGGCGCTGTCTGAGTTCGGTGTACATTTGTGGCAGTGCTTCTCAGTGCACTTCTGCAGTGCGCAGTTTCAAAGACTCTCCGTACTGCAGTTTGTGCTTCTGTTTTAGGTGGTGGAAAAGATTTGTAGTGCTTCCACCCCTTTTTTATATCGATATATCGCCCAGCCCTAGGTCAGAGTAGGCAGAAGCCATCGCATCTGAACATCGATTTCAGCCTGAACGGGGCTCATGGTCCTGGCATACTCCTCCAGAAAGACAATTTCAACTGGACTCAGCCAATCATCGAAACAACAACAATTAATAATTTCATGTCATTACAATTTTAAGTGTGTGTGTGTGTGTGTCATTTTACAAACAGTGGAATTACTAGGCCCTCAAGAGTCATCAATTCTTGTACTTCTCCCAGCATCTACTCCTATCCTATCCTTACTGAGCATGGAGTAGTCAAACAACTACTCAAAGTAAAGAGTTAAAAAAACCCATGGTGTTTACCATTATCATTACTGGAACATGAATTTAAAGAAATGGAAAAAAACCCCAGCACTTACATTGGCAACTTGAATGAAGTGCAGACGGTTCTGATAGCCCCCTCTCCCTGATCTTTAATTATTCGAAGAATTCTCTCAATGGCCAGAAATCAGGAATTCTACCTTGATCAGCTGAATTGTGCAAGTGTCTTCTATAATCCCTGCAGCAGCAGCACATCTGCCACACTTACTCCATACTGCATGACACTTAGCGATGCTGATCGGGACAGCTTCATGTAGGCTTCATGTGAACAGGCTTTTGCTCCATCCACTGTGGAAACCAAGTTTAATAAATGGCAGGCACATCGATGATGTTTCGGAAGCTGGAATCGTAAGCCATCATCTTCATCTAAAACAGCTGTGACCTCTACAAAGTCCAGCTCAACACCATCCACATCCCCGTCCTGATCATCACCACACATCTCGTCATTGATCTCATCATCTTCAGCCTCACCTGAAGCAGAGTTATTGTTCTCATCTTGCTGTCCATTGTCCGTAGTAGTTCGAACAACCTTATTCTGTATGCCGAATTCAGAATATATGTCATTTAGTGTCAAGCCAAAACATCACAAGTGTGTGAACCTCTGAGCTGCCTGCATGCTAGTGCTACTGAGCACCTCTCCAGACTGTTAGGATCAACCCAGTGACACCGATGAAACCTCTTCTCCTTGAACTACAACAGTCTGTTGTCTTTGCTATGAAATCGATCCCTGACATTGCTTTTTTATATTTTTCTTCATTTCAAGTACTGCCTCATCCATCTTACGTCACAGAGTGCTCCTTGATATGAGAGAGGCATTAGGCTGAAGATCACTAAAGGGTTGTAGACTCTGGGTCACACAATTCAACACGGCATGATCAACATTCTTGCTAAATTTTCGTATAATGTAATCATTATGTTCCCAACTTGTAATAATTACTTGAACTAGCTCATTGTTCACTTTAAATGAAAATAAGATGTTAGCTAATAACAGCATGATTTTTATTACTTAAGAACTGTACATTTCCGACATAACTTGAACACAGTCACCTCTGATAACAGATCACTTTAAATTGTAATGTAGACATACTTTCTGTAAAGGTACTTTGAAACTATATGTATTGTGAAAAATGCTAATACAAATAAATGGAATTGAATACACTGCATGTAAAACTATTCAAAATAGAATTTATATTCCAACATAACATGTTAACATCGAATTTCACAAAATCAGAGCCCTCAGCTTGAAAAGTTTCAAAAACAAATACTATGAAATATGGTGAAACCGCTAACTAAGCTGACGACGTGTACCATGTCCATGGTGACGTGATGTCACATTTCATGTATTTTAACATACACACTGAAACAGTTTTCTGCAAGCTATTGTTAGATTTCTCGTTAAAATAAAGTGAAATGAAAATGGCTTAGCTCTACGTGTTTCCTTAGATTGGAAGGAGAATTCTTGTATGACGAAATTGTACAGGGCCGATGCAGGCAGAGAAGGCTCTTAAAAATGAAGGACTCGTTCTTTTCAATAACTTCAAAAAAAGTGCGCAAATAAGGCCATGGGTGTTGTGGCATGTTAGAGTCAGTAACGTTAGTTTCTTCCATCATTTATCAAGACATTGGCGCTCAATGTTATGCCTGTTGCACTGATGTGATGTCACGTCACTCACCTTGAACCCAAGACGCCAACAGGGGCAAGTAAAACAAACTACCACTTTAAAGTACTGCTGAAAAATGATATTTCATAAGAATTCATGTCTGAACAGGGCTTGAGTAGCAATGCAGACTTTATATGCGGTGGATGGGAAAACACATTTCTTACCTCTAATATCAAATCTTTAGACAAGTCACAAGGTCTGTCAAAGTGTTAATGACAAAGTTGTCCATTGATCTGAAACAAAAACAAAAAGAGCTTAAGCAAAAATACAATTGTTATTGTATTAACTATTCATACGTCACCATGTAGACGCAATGCAGACTACAGCAGCAGAAATGTAAAACGATGTGAAGATACCAACCAGACATTTTATTTAACATCACAAAATAGAGAGAAAACAATCCTCCCTCTCTATATAATTCATAATAAATTGCATACATGTAAAATGTCTATGTTCTCACAGCACAGTAATATTTGTGGCTGCTCACAGCAAAGACTTCAGTGCACATAGATATATTATATATTTCTTGATGTTACAGACGCAGAAGACCAAGTAACGTTAGACAGAGAAGACAGTTCTGCTAAATAACTGCATCCGATCTTTATACGTATAACTTAATAAACCAAACACAAATCTGAAGTAAACTCATAATGAACACTATAACTTTGTAACTGGAGTCAATTTGAATAGAAGTAAACGCGTTTCACAATCACCTCGTGTTACAGCGTTCAAAAAATAGCGCACAGTCTGCAACATATTCACAATCCCGATCGGTAATAGCCGAGATATCAGCGGTATGAACATATTTACATTACAGATCTGAATATTATAAAGTTATTGTAACAATAATACCTGCAAAATAAAATGAAAATTTGATGAGGAAAAATCCGTGTAACGACACACCAAACGCTCTGCAGATGTAAGGGCGCAGGCGCGCACACAGCTCCTCCTTTCAGTTTTCAAAATAAGAGTCCTGGTTCTCACAACTGCAGTGAAGACTGTTCTTAGACTTATCGCTTTCACAAAATCAGATTATCTCACTGTTTTTACATATTTTAATCAGTAAAACACTGTTCACGTCACATTAAAAGCTTCAGGAAAAACAAGCGCGCTCGTTTATAGCCAGTTAAAATAAGGAAGCAAAGCAAAGGACAGCCTGTTGGCTAGTAAACTAGTTAACTGGCGAATCAACTGGTTAGCTTTAAACTAGCTTTCAAATGAGCCTTATGAATTCAGTAAACATGACTATATGCTCATGAGCATTATGAACTTGTTTAATTAAAGTGAATTAATATAATTCAGACCTTCTCCTCGCTGGATGAGCAGTCAGGTTCTCTGCTGTGTCGAGTGCTGGTGTGTGGACTCTGGTGATGATGTGATGATGAACCCATATAAATTGGGTTGAATCTAGATCAAATATAAAATGTAGATACAACTATACAATAAGGGAAAGTTAAAAAAGGCATATAATAAAATTAAAAATCAAGTTAAATAAAGCAGCGCAAGGCAAATAGAGTGCAAATTCAATGAAGTGAACATCAGTGCAGATAAAAGACTTGTAGTGCAAAAAAAAACACTTATTAATAAATGCAGTTTTGATGAGTAAACTCCTGTAAAAAAATAAATAATAACAATATTTTTGTTTCATCAAAATAAATCATTCTGATCCCAAAACTCTCACCGGTGTGTGTGTGTGTGTGTGTGTGTGTGTGGTTGTGTGTGTAGCACTTACACACTGATCCCCACAATAATAAAGATGTTAAATACTCATCTGAGGAGGATGTGTGACGTACACTTTTCTGTAAACTGAGCCAAACAATTTTTCACTGATTTAGGGTAGAGTAAGAATATTTACTGTATCGCGCAAGTTAGTTCATATTTAGATATAAGAGTTGCGAACAGGCGCTGAAGTGGCGATCCGAATCAACGGAGTCGCGATTCTCGCGAATAGGCGCCGAAGTGCCGATCAGAATCAATGGAGTTGCAAAAAGACGCTGAAGTGGCGATCTGAATCAAAACAATCAAAAATTCATTGTAAAAGAGTTCTATTTATTTTACTTTTAACTTTAAGTTTAACTTTTCATTCATCAAAGAATCCTGAAAGAAGTATCACAGTTCAGCAGCACAGCTCTGATAATAAATCATCATATTAGAATGATTTCTGAAGATCATGTGACACTGAAGACTAGAGGAATGATACTGAAAATCACAGAAATAAAATAGATTTTAATGTATATTAAAATAGAAAAAAATTGTTTTACTTCATAATAATATTTCACCCCCCCCCCCCCTGTACTTTTGATCAAATAAATCAAGTCAAGTCTGCTTTATTGTTAATTTCCACATGTACAGTACATACACACAGAGAATCGAAATTGCGTTACACTCAGACTCCGGTGCATACAGATACCATTAACATTAAAGCCTAAAAATCTAGATCAAATATAAAATGTAGATACAACTATACAATAAGGGAAAGTTAAAAAAGGCATATAATAAAATTAAAAATCAAGTTAAATAAAGCAGCGCAAGGCAAATAGAGTGCAAATTCAATTAAGTGAACATCAGTGCAGATAAAAGACTTGTAGTGCAAAAAAAAAACACTTATTAATAAATGCAGTTTTGATGAGTAAACTCCTGTAAAAAAATAAATAATAACAATACATTTTTTCATCAAAATAAATCATTCTGATCCCAAACTCTCACCGGTGTGTGTGTGCATACTTAGATATAATTTTATATGCAATATTACCTTTTCTTTTCATCATCATCTTTAAGAGTTCATGATTATTTCTGTTCAACTTTATTTCTCAGTTGATAATTCTATCCAAAATTCAATAAAACACAACACATGCAACTGAGGTACAAGAAGGCTTGACTTCCAAAAGTCATTGAAATCATTTAAAAATCAAACTGACAGGTAAAAAAAAAAGCCTCAGGTCCAAATATTAATTAATCACTAATGAACTGTTTGAAAAAAAACACACACACAATCCCTAAATAAAACCAATGGGAAAAAAAATAAATAAAATAATAATACAAATAATAATAAAATAATCAATAATGCCTCTATTTTTAGAATGCTCCTATTTAAGTTGTTTTTTCCTTTCTTTTTTTTTTTTTTCGGGACCATAATTCTGATGAGCTGAAAAGGGCCTGAGTCTCGTGCAGGGCTCTACTCCACAGTTCTGATCTGAATCAAATAACTCGCACTTCCTAGTCCGATGTCCAGATCTGAATTAAAAAAAAAAAAAAAAAAATCACAAACAGGCGCCGAAGTCCCGATCTGAATCAACGGAGTCGCGAACTTTTACTTCATAATAATATTTCACTTTTCCCCCCCTGTACTTTTGATCAAATAAATCAAGTCAAGTCTGCTTTATTGTTAATTTCCACATGTACAGTACATACACACAGAGAATCGAAATTGCGTTACACTCAGACTCTGGTGCATACAGATACCATTAACATTAAAGCCTAAAAATATAGATCAAATATAAAATGTAGATACAACTATACAATAAGGGAAAGTTAAAAAAAGGCATATAATAAAATAAAAAATCAAGTTAAATAAAGCAGCGCAAGGCAAATAGAGTGCAAATTCAATTAAGTGAACATCACTGCAGATAGAAGACTTGTAGTTCAAAAAAAAAAAAAAACACTTATTAATAAATGCAGTTTTGATGAGTAAACTCCTGTAAAAAATAAATAATAACAATAATTTTTTTCATCAAAATAAATCATTCTGATCCAAAACTCTCACCGGTGTGTGTGCGTGTGTGTGTGGTTGTGTGTGTAGCACTTCCACACTGATCCCCACAATAATAAAGATGTTAAATACTCATCTGAGGAGGATGTGTGACGTACACTTTTCTGTAAACTGAGCCAAACTATTTTTCACTGATTTAGGGTAGAGTAAGAATATTTACTGTATTGCAAGTTAGTTCATACTTAGATATAAGAGTTGCGAACAGGCGGCTAAGTGGCAATCTGAATCAACGGAGTCGCGATTCTCGAGAACAGGCGCTGAAATGGCGATCCGAATCAACTGAGTCGCGATTCTCGCGAACAGGCGCCGAAGTGGCGATCCGAATCAACGGAGTCGGGATTCTCGCGAACAGGCTCCGAAGTGGCGATCTGAATCAACCGAGTCGCGATTCTCGCGAACAGGCTCCGAAGTGGCGATCTGAATCAACCGAGTCGCGATTCTCGCGAACAGGCTCCGAAGTGCCGATCAGAATCAACCGAGTCGCGATTCTCGCGAACAGGCTCCGAAGTGCCGATCAGAATCAACCGAGTCGCGATTCTAGCGAACAGGCTCCGAAGTGGCGATCTGAATCAACCGAGTCGCGATTCTCGCGAACAGGCTCCGAAGTGCCGATCAGAATCAACAGAGTCGCGATTCTCGCGAACAGGCTCCGAAGTGCCGATCAGAATCAACGGAGTCGCAAAAAGGCACTGAAGTGGCGATCCAAATCAACGGAGTTGCGAACAGGCTCCGAAGTGTCGATCTGAATCAAAACAATCAAAAATTCATTGTAAAAGAGTTCTATTCATTTTTATAAAAGAAAGCATAAATTTTACTGACCACAAACTTTTGAACTCTAGTTTTTATTGTTACAAAAGACTTCTATTTTAAATAAATTCTCTTCTTTTTTAACTTTTCATTCATCAAAGAATCCTGAAATAAGTATCACAGTTAAAGCAGCACAACTCTGATAATAAATCATCATATTAGAATGATTTCTGAAGATCATGTGACACTGAAGACTGGAGGAATGATGCTGAAAATCACAGAAATAAAATAGATTTTAATGTATATTAAAATAGAAAAATTTTGTTTTACTTCATAATAATATTTCACCCAACCCCCCCCCCCCCCCCTTGTACTTTTGATCAAATAAATCAAGTCAAGTCTACTTTATTGTTAATTTCCACATGTACAGTACATACACAGAGAATCGAAATTGCGTTACACTCAGACTCCGGTGCATACAGATACCATTAACATTAAAGCTTAAAAATCTAGATCAAATATAAAATGTAGATACAACTATACAATAAGGGAAAGTTAAAAAAGGCATATAATAAAATTAAAAATCAAGTTAAATAAAGCAGCGCAAGGCAAATAGAGTGCAAATTCAATGAAATGAACATCAATGCAGATAAAAGACTTGTAGTGCAAAAAAAAAAAAACACTTATTAATAAATGCAGTTTTGATGAGTAAACTCCTGTAAAAAATAAATAATAATAATTTTTTTCATCAAAATAAATCATTCTGATCCCAAACTTTCACCGGTGTTTGTGTGTGTGTGTGGTTGTGTGTGTAGCACTTACACACTGATCCCCACAATAATAAAGATGTTAAATACTCATCTGAGGAGGATATGTACACTTTTCTGTAAACTGAGCCAAACAATTTTTCACTGATTTAGGGTAGAGTACGAATATTTACTGTATTGCAAGTTAGTTCATACTTAGATATAAGAGTCGCGAACAGGCGCCGAAGTGGCGATCCGAATCAACGGAGTCGCGATTCTCGCGAACAGGTGCCGAAGTGGCGATCCGAATCAACGGAGTCGCGATTCTCGCGAACAGGCGCCGAAGTGGCGATCCGAATCAACCGAGTCGTGATTCTCGCGAACAGGCTCCGAAGTGGCGATCTGAATCAACCGATTCGCGATTCTCGCGAACAGGCTCCGAAGTGCCGATCAGAATCAACCGAGTCACGATTCTCGCGAACAGGCTCCGAAGTGCCGATCAGAATCAACAGAGTCGCGATTCTCGCGAACAGGCTCCGAAGTGCCGATCAGAATCAACAGATTTGCAAAAAGGCGCTGAAGTGGCGATCCAAATCAATGGAGTCATGAACAGGCGCTGAAGTGGCGATCCAAATCAACGGAGTCGCGAACAGGCTCCGAAGTGTCGATCTGAATCAAAACAATCAAAAATTCATTGTAAAAGAGTTCTATTCATTTTTAGAAAGAAAGCATAAATTTTACTGACCACAAACTTTTGAACTCTAGTTTTTATTGTTACAAAAGACTTCTATTTTAAATAAATTCTCTTCTTTTTTAACTTTTCATTCATCAAAGAATCCTAAAGAAGTATCACAGATCAGCAGCACAACTCTGATAATAAATCATTATATTAGAATGATTTCTGAAGATCATGTGACACTGAAGACTGGAGGAATGATACTGAAAATCACAGAAATAAAATAGATTATAATGTATATTAAAATAGAAAAAATTTGTTTTACTTCATAATAATATTTCACTTTTCCCCCCTGTGCTTTTGATCAAATAAATCAAGTCAAGTCTGCTTTATTGTTAATTTCCACATGTACAGTACATACACACAGAGAATCGAAATTGCGTTACACTCAGACTCTGGTGCATACAGATACCATTAACATTAAAGCCTAAAAATCTAGATCAAATATAAAATGTAGATACAACTATACAATAAGGGAAAGTTAAAAAAGGCATATAATAAAATTAAAAATCAAGTTAAATAAAGCAGCGCAAGGCAAATAGAGTGCAAATTCAATGAAGTGAACATCAGTGCAGATAAAAGACTTGTAGTTAAAAAAAAACACTTATTAATAAATGCAGTTTTGATGAGTAAACTCCTGTAAAAAATAAATTATAATAATTTTTTTTCATCAAAATAAATCATTCTGATCCCAAACATTCACCGGTGTTTGTGTGTGTGTGTGGTTGTGTGTGTAGCACTTACACACTGATCCCCACAATAATAAAGATGTTAAATACTCATCTGAGGAGGATGTGTGACGTACACTTTTCTGTAAACTGAGCCAAACAATTTTTCACTGATTTAGGGTAGAGTACGAATATTTACTGTATTGCAAGTTAGTTCATACTTAGATATAAGAGTCGCGAACAGGCGCCGAAGTGGCGATCCGAATCAACGGAGTCGCGATTCTCGCGAACAGGCGCCGAAGTGCCGATCTGAATCAACCGAGTCACGATTCTCGCGAACAGGCTCAGAAGTGCCGATCAGAATCAACAGAGTCGCAAAAAGGCGCTGAAGTGGCGATCCAAATCAAAGGAGTCGCGAACAGGCTCCGAAGTGTCGATCTGAGTCAAAACAATCAAAAATTCATTGTAAAAGAGTTCTATTCATTTTTAGAAAGAAAGCATAAATTTTACTCACCACAAACTTTTGAACTCTAGTTTTTATTGTTACAAAAGACTTATTTTTTAAATCAATTCTCTTCTTTTTTAACTTTTCATTCATCAAAGAATCCTGAAAGAAGTATCACAGTCCAGCAGCACAACTCTGATAATAAATCATCATATTAGAATGATTTCTGAAGATCATGTGACACTGAAGACTGGAGGAATGATGCTGAAAATCACAGAAAAAAATAGATTTTGTTTTACTTCATAATAATATTTCACTTCCCCCCCCCCTGTACTTTTGATCAAATAAATCAAGTCAAGTCTGCTTTATTGTTAATTTCTACATGTACAGTACATACACACAGAGAATCGAAATTGCGTTACACTCAGACTCCGGTGCATACAGATACCATTAACATTAATGCCTAAAAATCTAGATAAAATATAAAATGTAGATACAACTATACAATAAGAGAAAGTTAAAAAAAGGCATATAACAAAATTAAAAATCAAGTTAAATAAAGCAGCGCAAGGCAAATAGAGTGCAAATTCAATGAAGTGAACATCAATGCAGATAAAAGACTTTTAGTGCAAAAAAAAAAAAAAACACTTATTAATAAATGCAGTTTTGATGAGTAAACTCCTGTAAAAAATAATAACAATAATTTTTTTCATCAAAATAAATCGTTTTGATCCCAAACTCTCACCGGTGTGTGTGTGTGTGGTTGTGTGTGTAGCACTTACACACTGATCCCCACAATAATAAAGATGTTAAATACTCATCTTAGGAGGATGTGGGACGTAAACTTTTCTGTAAACTGAGCCAAACAATTTTTCACTGATTTAGGGTAGAGTAAGAATATTTACTGTATTGCAAGTTAGTTCATACTTCGATATAAGAGTTGCGAACAGGCGGCGAAGTGGCGATCAGAATCAACCGAGTCGCGATTCTCGCGAACAGGCTCCGAAGTGCCGATCAGAATCAACGGAGTCGCAAAAAGGCGCTGAAGTGGCGATCCAAATCAACGGAGTCGCGAACAGGCTCCGAAGTGTCGATCTGAATCAAAACAATCAAAAATTCATTGTAAAAGAGTTCTATTCATTTTTAGAAAGAAAGCATAAATTTTACTGACCACAAACTTTTGAACTCTAGTTTTTATTGTTACAAAAGACTTCTATTTTAAATAAATTCTCTTCTTTTTTAACTTTTCATTCATCAAAGAATCCTGAAAGAAGTATCACAGTCCAGCAGCACAACTCTGATAATAAATCATCATATTAGAATGATTTCTGAAGATCATGTGACGCTGAAGAATGGAGGAATGATACTGAAAATCACAGAAATAAAATAGATTATAATGTATATTAAAATAGAAAAATTTTTTTTTACTTCATAATAATATTTCACTTTTCCCCCTTGTGCTTTTGATCAAATAAGGGTCATTCCACGGAAATGTCCATTTTTCTGTCCCTAGCCTTTACAGAAATATTACACTTGAAAAACACTTTAGGTTTACAATTTTTTTTATATTTAAAAATGAAACAATATGTTATTTGAACAATTACACTTTCTTGAGCCATCAATGTGGCAATATTTGATTTTTATTAATTAATTAGAATTCCAAGCACCACAGAAGTGCTCGTCCCCACAGTCATGTACAGAGGGAAAATGCTTTATTTTGAGGTCAAAAACAGTGTTTTCTTCCATTTAAAATACAACCATGTGTCCATAACTATAAAATATATGATGTAAATTACATTAAAAAACAAAATGCTAAATAAATATTATAAAATATATAATGAAAGTAGTGGTCCCCTGGAGTTGTGTCACTGGTGTTACCGTTTAATAATAATAATAATAAGTTTTATTTATATAGCGCCTTTCCAGAGCTCAGGACATGTTACAATAAACAAACAACAATAAGGGCAATTGACAAAGAGAGCAGACAGAACAACAATAGGCAAATGAGAATGCAAGTACAGTAAGTGAGAATTGGGTAGATGGGGCAGCAACCAGCAGAGAGAGAGAGAAAAAAAAAGAAGAAAAAAACACACTAAGAACTATAACATTCAGAAAATAGGTGTGTTTTGAGCATGGATTTGAATTCAGAGATAGTGTTAACAAAACGGAGTGATGGGGGGAGAGAGTTCCACATTTTGGGCGCAACAACACTGAATGATCTGCCCCCCATTGAAGCAAGGCGATGCCGAGGGACAACGAGAAGGCTGGAATCAGCGGATCGTAAAGAGCGAGTTGGGGTGAAGGGGAGAAGCAGGTTACAGAGGTAGGGGGGAGCAAGGCCATGCAGAGACTTAAAAGCGAGAAGGAGAATTTTGAATTTAATACGGTAAGCCACAGGAAGCCAGTGAAGATCATGCAGAATTGGGGAAATATGTGCAGAACGCTTGGTGTGGGTGAGTAGTCTGGCAGCAGAGTTTTGAATGTATTGTAATTTGGAAATGGAGCTAGCTGATAGGCCGATGAAAAGTGCATTACAGTAATCAAGACAAACAACAGTTTAACAAAAAAGCTCTTATTTTGAAATAACAATCACGCTGATGACATCACTCGACTTTCTTCTTCCAATTTTCTGGAGATCTATGAAGAGAAGCCCATGGTAAGTCCACTGTCTCTTTTCAATTATCAGAAATCTTCTCATTTATCTCATGATTTCATATGAAGCTTTTAGTTGAAGTCACTGGTATGACCTCTTTTATTGTTTGGGCATTGTAAAAAACTAGAATACAAATGGATTAAACTACTTAATTTAGTGAGTACACCATGATTGACAACATGTGGTTTGATACCTTGCAGCAGCCATTTTGTAAAATGCAGTTTTCATGAAAATTGTCACTGGTGTTACTGTCACTGGTGTCACCTTCCTTATGGGTAACACCAGTGAAGATCAGTAACACCAGTGACTCCCTTTTATAGATAAACTTTGTTCAAAGCTATTCATTTAGTTATTTTGCATAAAATAGCACTAAAATTGTGATTCTAACTGTTCTTTGTCATTGTTAATCCTCCTTTGGTCATGTATTTCTAAATTGAGGGTATGGCTAAACTGAGCGCAGCTGAGAAACAGCGACTATACAGAAAGCGTAGGGATGCTGATCCTGAACGCAGAGCAGAGTATTTGCAGAAAAGGAAACAGAACTATGTCCGTGAAAAAAGAAAGAGAGTAAGTAATTTGAGTGAAAGGGAGAAGAGATATGAGCGAAAGGCATGGAGGACCCATCAGCAAAGATGCAGGCAAAGAGTCAGAGCAGGAACATTGACCCCCCCCCCATCATCACCAGATAGATCACCCAGCATTTCAAGGTACAAACTGAACTGTTACAAATACAGAAATAAATGGTGAAAGAGATATAAAAGTGCATAGCATTCAGTACCTCCACATACACACTCACACTCACTCACAAACACTCTCTCTCTCTCTTTCTCTCTCTCTCTCTCTCTCTCACACACACACACACACTCTCACACACACACTCATACTCACTCTCTCTCTCACACACACACACACACACACTCTCTCTCTCTCTCTCTCTCTCTCTCTCTCTCACACAAACACACGCACTCATACTCACTCTCTCTCACACACACACACACACACACACACACATGTTTGTTTTTGTGTAAAGTGTGTTCATCCCATAGGTGTAATGGTTTTTATTCTGTACAAACTGTATATTCTATCTCCCTTCACCAACCCTACACTTAACCCTAACCCTCACAGGAAACTTTGTGCATTTTTACTTTCTCAAAAAAACTCATTCTGTATGATTTATAAGTGTTTTGAAAAATGGGGACATGGGTTATGTCCTCATAAGTCACCCTCTCCTTGTAATACCTGTGTCATACCCATGTCATTATACAGAGTTGTGTCCTGATATGACACAAAAACAAGAGCACTCTCTCTCGCTCACTCTCACACACACACACACTCTCTCTATCTCTCACACACACTCAAGCTAGGGTTAAATGAGTGAGAACTTTTTTTCAAGAAAATATTGTTGTATAACTACAACAAGGGAGGAGACAACGTAGGAGAGATGCACAAAGGAAACAAAGGGAAATAGAGAAACTGAAAGACTAGATCATCGGTTAGAAACGAAGATATGAAATGGTGAAGAAATGAAGTTAAAATGTTAAGTTAAAATGTTGTCTATGATATTTTTCTAACTCTGATGTCAGTTCTTATGAAATAAGAAAGTCATTTGTATATGTTATGTATGTCACTGGTGATTTGTTGTGTCACTGGTGTTACTGTTTTTTTTTCTTTCACATTAAATAAAATCTGTCATATGTGGCATAATGATCATTTTAAATTCATTGAATTCTGCTGCACTTAAGAGTTAAGCTTTAAATGATTGTGTTATTGCTTGTTTAAAACCTTTTTTTCAAATATTTTCATTGTTATAGCAAATACATGGTTGTGCAATTGAACTAACATCATTCAGTCACACTTTTAACAAACCTGATTAAAATAAATAAAACATAATCACCGTATTAGTTAGATCATCATTAATTTGCTGTACCTCTGACTGCATGTGCTGAAAAAAAAAAAAAAAAAATTTCATAAACACCTTTAATATCGCTAAAGAAGTAAGGTAACACCAGTGACAAAAAAAAATATTGTATGCGGTCTTTAAATACATGCACACAAAAAATAAAAAATCATTAAGCTGTAATTTATGTGTACTCATAAAGTCAAAGGGTAATCTAATAATGTGGTCTAAGTTTAAATGTTAGAAAAAGAAATCAATTTTAAGAGATCTTGCCATACCAAATGTGGACGTTTCTGTAGAATGACCCAAAAGTTCGCGACTCCGTTGATTCAGATCGGGACTTCGGCGCCTGTCTGTGATTTTTTTTTTTTTTTTTTTTTTTTTTTTTTTAATTCAGATCTGGACATCGGACTAGGAAGTGCGAGTTATTTGATTCAGATCAGAACTGTGGAGTAGAGCCCTGCACGAGACTCAGGCCCTTTTCAGCTCATCAGAATTATGGTCCCGAAAAAAAAAAAAGAAAGGAAAAAACAACTTAAATAGGAGCATTCTAAAAATAGAGGCATTATTGATTATTTTATTATTATTTGTATTATTATTTTATTTATTTTTTTCCCTATTGGTTTTATTGAGGGATTGTGCACATGTAAAATATGTATTTTTTTCAAACAGTTCATTAGTGATTAATTAATATTTGGACCTGAGGCTTTTTTTTTTAACCTGTCGCTTTGATTTTTAAATGATTTCAATGACTTTTGGAAGTCAAGCCTTCTTGTACCTCAGTTGCATGTGTTGTGTTTTATTGAATTTTGGATAGAATTATCAACTGAGAAATAAAGTTGAACAGAAATAATCATGAACTCTTAAAGATGATAATGAAAAGAAAAGGTAATATTGCATATAAAATGATATCTAAGTATGAACTAACTTGCGCAATACAGTAAATATTCTTACTCTACCCTAAATCAGTGAAAAATTGTTTGGCTCAGTTTACAGAAAAGTGTACGTCACATATCCTCCTCAGATGAGTATTTAACATCTTTATTATTGTGGGGATCAGTGTGTAAGTGCTACACACACACACACACACACACACCGCTGAGAGTTTGAGATCAGAATGATTTATTTTGATGAAAAAAAATATTGTTATTATTTATTTTTTACAGGAGTTTACTCATCAAAACTGCATTTATTAATAAGTGTTTTTTTTTTTTGCACTACAAGTCTTTTATCTGCACTGATGTTCACTTCATTGAATTTGCACTCTATTTGCCTTGCGCTGCTTTATTTAACTTGATTTTTAATTTTGTTATATGCCTTTTTTAACTTTCCCTTATTGTATAGTTGTATCTACATTTTATATTTGATCTATATTTTTAGGCTTTAATGTTAATGGTATCTGTATGCACCGGAGTCTGAGTGTAGCGCAATTTCGATTCTCTGTGTGTATGTACTGTACATGTGGAAATTAACAATAAAGCAGACTTGACTTGATTTATTTGATCAAAAGCACAGGGGGGAAAAGTGAAATATTATTATGAAGTAAAACAAATTTTTTTCTATTTTAATATACATTATAATCTATTTTATCTCTGTGATTTTCAGCATCATTCCTCCAGTCTTCAGTGTCACATGATCTTCAGAAATCATTCTAATATGATGATTTATTATCAGTGTTGTGCTGCTGAACTGTGATACTTCTTTCAGGATTCTTTGATGAATGAAAAGTTAAAAAAGAAGAGAATTTATTTAAAATAGAAGTCTTTTGTAACAATAAAAACTAGAGTTCAAAAGTTTGTGGTCAGTAAAATTTATGCTTTCTTTCTAAAAATGAATAGAACTCTTTTACAATTAATTTTTTATTGTTTTGATTCAGATCGACACTTCGCCGCCTGTTCGCAACTCTTATATCGAAGTATGACACCCGATTCGAACGTTGTCACTCGATTGAATGGGGCGTTATCAGCGGTTATCAGCCCATAGAAATGGGCCAGGAGGGGCCTCCTGTAACTACTAGTAGGCTCAGAAGGGTGTGATCATCCATCCAAATGGTTGATCACCCACAAATATACAAGAGAAGACTCCAGATCCAATCCCAGAATTCCTGCTCACCTGTAATCGGAAGTCTACTGGACGAAAGCGGCAACGCTGCGATATTTCCTGCTTAATATTTTCAGGTAAGACTATTAAAATTATAAAACTGAGCATTAAACTGTAATGGAAAACAATACATACACTCGTATTGCGTGTCATGATTGTTGACATGAGATAACCGTATTGCGATGTGTCTGCAAACGTTATCGCTAGACCATATTACGTTATTAGCGTGTCTTTATGTTAACGTTGCTAATATGAGTGTGTATTTACGTCTGAAGCTAATGGGGGAATTTAGTTTCGAGTTAAACTGTCAAAATGACTTTTTACACTCATACCGGCTTATTGCATATTGTGTATGCTCGATAACTCCTCACTGAAGCCAGATCATAGGACTAATATAACCCATATCGACTTGAGAGAAATATTAAACACAAGACGTATTTTACGACTGTTTGGAAACCTTGGGATCTTGACTAGAGTGTAAAATAAAGTTCTGTGGGTTTGGATCTATCTATCTATCTATCTATCTATCTATCTATCTATCTATCTATCTATCTATCTATCTATCTATCTGTCTATCTGTCTGTCTGTCTGTCTGTCTGTCTGTCTCTTTCTCTCTATACTAGCTAGCTCGCTGTGTATATATTTATATAATTTATTTATCTATCTATCTATCTATCTATATATATATATATATATATATAGCTAGCTGTCTGTCTATCCGTCCTTCTCTCTCTGTTTCTCTCTCTCTCTCTATAGCTAGCTAGCTGTGTATATATTTATATAATTTATCTATCTATCTATCTATCTATCTATATCTATATATATATATATATATATATATATATATTATTTATATATTTATCTATCTATCTTGAACTTGAAAAATAAAACCCAAAGGTCTGTCTGTCTCTCTGCCTGTGTTACATTAATGTCTCTTTAACTAACTTTTTTGTCTCCCTTTACAGCATACATCTCCAGCTGGTTGCAAGGACTTCTGTGGCAAGTTTGTTTTATTACTTCCATGCTCTATGTCTTTGTTGAACTATCCAGAATTAGTTTTTGGGCTGTTTAGAATTTATTGTTCACAAATCTGTCTTGTGCAAGTTTCTCTCTGTCTGTGTTTTAGGTTGAAGATGGCCCAGAGAGGTAAGCCGTACAGTTACTAATCTAGAGCATTAGGCAAGAGTGTCTGAGAACGATGGTATGATCTGCAACACTGTCTTTTTTTATTACTGATTTATTACTGACTATCTATTTCTTTCTTTGTTGTTATTCAACAAGAGAGAACTCCCATTAATGGGAATCAAAAGGAAACCCTGAAATCATGTTTTGAGGATGTAATGACACGAGTTGGTTCAGAATTATTACCAAGAGCTGCATCAGTTACTGGTTTGGACACCAGTGTCGTAGAAATAAGGTTTACTTTTGTGCCACACTAACAAACATCATGTCAAATAAATAAATCATTCTGCTGCACTGCTTGTATAAATGATGTGTTTTGTTAACATTCGGTTTAATTGGTGTAATACCCTTTTGCTATTTTTTTTGTTTTTCAGAACTGGATTGGTAATTACAAAAGATCACAAATGACTAATGCTTCGTCTGAGCCCCGTCCACCAAAGGCCAAAGTTCACATTAGAGAGCTGTCGGATTACAATCTTTTTTATAGGGACATATTCAAAAACAAAGGTGAGAAACAAAATTTAAAGACTGTTTTTACTTTTTTATACTGAATTGTTTCTTTCCATACATGGTGGCCTTTTTGACATAAGGTTTATGAGGGTCATGAAGCGTCATGAAACAGATTTTCATGATAGTATTTGGGAAGTACTTCACTCACACAAATTGCATTCATCAGTTTAAGAATGCTGAGTGTATTGAAAAGAATCATCAGGTCATCTACTTTACATGTTATCTTGTTTTTACAGAGTTGTTACAGATAAATGGTTTTCACAACCCAAGTACTGATTGTCGTTGTATGAATTTACTTTAGAAAGGAGATGCTGACTCTAATGCGTTAGGTTTTTCCTCAGGCACAATGAATGATATTAAGGGCAGGTAAGATGCAAAGCAGAAATACATTCAAGAGGCAGCAGCACTGAGGGCACATGGGCAGGCGCAGGACCTAAACCCTGAGGTGAGGGATGCCCGAATTAAAATGCACCTTAAGAAGCTGAAGTTAGAGGTTCATTTGCTAAGCATTAGTGGTATTCTTAAAGTATTAGATGGAAGGATGATCAACAGCAATTGTGGTGTGAGCAAGACATTGTGTTAGAAAACTGGATAGTTTATCTCTAGTTTTTATCATAATTTCAAATGAGTTTGTTACAAAAATATTCCAAGGCTATCAACATCAAATATTCTCACATTGAAGAAATTGTCAAAGACTCATACCAGCATCTCAAACTGGAAGCAGCTGAAGAACAAAGTGGTCATGAGATTTCTTAAATTAAAATTTAGTTACCCCTCTGTCTCAGGTTTGATTTACATCCATTTCTGAAACGAAAAACCCAGAGTTTTCCTAAAGCCGCTTTCTGAAATGGAACCCAGGAAAACCTGCTTTTATCTTATGATTTACTATCAGCAAGATCTGAGATCAATTGATGTGCAATACCCACATATTCCTTTGGCAACAGTTAAAAATGAACACGCTGCCTTTGAGATGTTGCTTTAAATATAGTGATGAGTATGATTTAAACTAACTCGCTTGACTTTCAAAATATTTGTGTTTTTTCTTTGGTAGATGGAGGCAATTTGTGCTGTGTCTGCTGCGTCCATTTTTATGATAAGAAGAAGAATGCAAGAAAGAAGTGGCATTCATGGTCTCAGTGCACAGTGTGCCAATCATGGTCACACACAGCACGTGGCTTTAAAAAGAACATGTGCCTTCACTGCCAGGGTCAAGACACCATGCAAACACCCTGAATATGTATCTTGTTCCTTGTTTGAGTTGTTTTTACTGTGTTCACGGCCCCCAACCCATCCATACAAACACACACACACACACACAATACATACATATGCTGCAAATTCATTGTAATGACCACACTTCAGACGTAAGAAGAAAATTGTGATCTTTTTGTTATTTTCATTCACCCCAATTTTTATTTATTGTTGTTTGTTGGCACCATCAATGTGGTCTCCTTTATACAGGACTTATGTGGGGACCAATAAAGTTATATTGTACTGAATTGATTCTACATGCTTTTTATATATATATATATACACACACACACACACACACACACACACACACACACCTGTTTCATCATTGGTTCAGTAGGGCTGGGTTTTAGCAAGGACCTCACCATAATATTCACAACAGTGGGTCAGAGTATGATTTCATGTTATGATTAGATGCTTCACATAACTTTATATTTTTCACAGTTTTGCTGTCAGTAGGAGATACTTGGCAAAAAATATATTGAAAAGATGGTTACTGGTACTTGTAGAAACTTTGGTATACAGCTGAACACTACAATTTATTTTAAATTTAAATGGTTTCTATGGCATTGCTTACTTCCACTCTGAAGTATTTTCTTCACAATTACTGTTACGCTTTTATTTTAATGATAAACATTTAAGAGAAAATGTGAAGGGTATCATTTTATCTGTGTTAAGGATATCAATTGTTTCTCCTTGGATTCAGATAAATAAAGTTTATTGTCAGTTTATGTGAGGGAGGACTGGTGTGTTCCACTTTTGTTTGCAGTTGTCTGCCGTGGGTAGACTACATTTAATTCAAAGTGCTGTCGGTCACAATTATATTTATTATATATAATTAATTATACATTTAAAATCTGATTAGTTTATCTGGTTTGCAAATTAGGGTTGTAAAATTATATATTTACTGAACATATAAAATATCTAGTATAGCCAAACTATTAATTACATTGCATCTAGATGAATGCAAAGAAATTAACTGACATGCTTTCAAACATGCTTTTTAAATGACACATGAGTTTTGGTAACATGGACTGAGAAAACATTTAACCATCTTCTGCTTATTTTATGTACAACATAAGAAAGCAACTCATACAGGTTTGGAAATACATGAGGGTGAGTAAATGATGACAGAATTTTCATTTTTGGGTGAACCATCCCATAATTAGATAGCATATATATATATATATATATATATATATATATATATATATATATATATATATATATATTGTTAATGGAGATGATGATTTTGCAATTGTACTGTCTTGATTAATGCTTAATTTGCTATAAAGTTATATTATGCTATACAGATGTACTGTAACCTAAGTAGTAATAATGCTTTTGCTTAAGTACAAAGATGTAACCCTGTGATTAATGCTATATGGAAAATGTATTGTGTAACTTCACTAACATTAAGACAACTGCTTACTTGCATGAAATGTATGTAGTGACTGATTTAGAGTAGAAACACTTATGTATTAGAAATAGTTTTTATGATAAATGGACAATATAGTATTTAAGGTGTATTTCACCGACTGTTAAGAGGAAAAAGAAGAGGAAAAGGGCTAAAGCAATGCGACGTAAACAACTGAAAGCCTCGGCAGAGGAGTTGGCAGCACTCCAGGTGATGACATCAGAAGAACCAGCGTTTGACGTCTGGGTATAAAAGACTGAGAGAGAGACTCGACCGACGGATACTGAACAAGCACAGTATCCCTCGACGCCTGATACCAGCTGATTATACCTTGATTTTGTAACTTTACTATTGTACTTTGATATAACTTTTGTTAATTTTAATAAAACTTGTAATTTATTATTGACAAGTTATGGTCTGCAAGAGTAGTAATTTAAGCAAGAACTGACCACAGGGAAGTCTACTGAGCAAGATGTAAGTATTTTTGAAATGCTTATAGTTTTGTCCAGGGTCGACTTTCCTTACCTACCTGAGAATAATAAAGAAACAGGTAAAAGGTGTATAAATAAAGGAGACACCATAAAACATGGCGCCCAACGTGCTTTAATTGTCTAATTACTGGCCAGAATTAGACAATTGAGCGCTTGGCTAATAGAGTAAGCATAGTTTACTATTATAAATTACTACATAAAAGACGACTAAGCGGTGAAAAAGCCCCGAAAGGGTGGAAATAGACGAAACACCCAGAAAGGGTGGACCAGTATTTGCGAATACAGCCCAGAAAGGGTAGAAGCTTACTGTTATGAATACAGCCCAGAAAGGGTAGAAGCTTAATGTTAAATAGCCCAGAAAGGGCAGCCCAGAAAGGGTTAAATGTGCACATAAGAAATAAAGAGTGAAGATAACAGTAACAGGCCTATAACAAGGCGAAAGAAACTGCTAAGTAGAGTCATATTAAAGAGGCTAAGCTATGGCAGCAAAAGCTAAAGAAAAATCCAGCAATATTTTTATTCAAGAATATACATGAGGCGATTCTCATGTATTAGGATGGCAGAAACTAGCCTTACAGGCAGAGACATGCGTCCAGGTGACGGACCCAGGAGAATTATTACTTTGGCTTAACACCAAGGAGGTGCTGCAGTTAGGAAACTTCACGGAAAGTGAAGCTGGGCTAGCAGTATTGTGATGGATGCAAGAACTAGAAAAAAAATGAAAGCATACAATACAATTGCAGTGCAAAACTCCAGAGGCAAAACCAGGGACGATTCTAAGATTTTCATTTTAGGGGGGCTCAGCCCCCAATAAGGGTATGATTAAAAAATTCTATTTGACTATTAGGGTAGGGTTGTATACTACTAACCTTATTGCAATCCACTATTCCATTGTATTCCCTGTATTTCATATATGGGAGTAGGAGTACTGACTGAGCCATATACAACACTGTAAAAAAAAAAACTAATAGACTAATAGATTATTTTAGATGTGACCAGTCACTGGAAAATTTTGAATTGGGAATGTAGATTTTTACAATAAAGACTTCCTGATTCAGTATTAGGACATTCATGTTTATCCTTTGATGATACCACTGCTTTTTCTAATGAAATGTACGTGGAAATTGGCAGAAAATTAAAACAACATAAGGGTTCAATGACTGCAATGAATCTTGGGAACACAGTGGTATTGTGTGTGTGTGTGTGTGTGTGTGTGAGGCTGTCTGTTCTATTCTCACCTGACTGTTGCTCATTTGCAGACCTACTCCCGCACGACAAAAAAAAATGTTGTATATCCATCTACAATGAAATATAAATTATTATATTTTATTATTATTATTATTATTATTATTATTAATTTTTAGCTTTTTAACCTTTATAATCAACAATACGGTTGGTTATACATCAAGTCAGCCCCTGAACATTTATTTCATTTCAAATCATTTAACTAACCAGCTAATATTCATTAAGAATATAGACAAAACATGTATTAATGTAATTGTCTATTGGCAATATGTTTAATCTGTTCTATATTTATTTCTATTTATTAAAAATAACACCATTATCAATTTGCCACTTCTATAAATCAATTACTTAAAAAAAAAAAAAAAACTCTTACTCTAATATATGCATCATGATACACTAATGATTCATTATTACTTAATACAAAATCATATTTAATAATACAAAACAAAATAACTCCACATGATGTTTCTCTCTCTGTGACATTTAGTGCTTTCAGACAATGATGTGTGTCGTTAATAATTTATTTTGCATGGCTGCATAATGTAATGCCGAAATACACAATAATATGTTTTGAATTTTGAAAAGTAAATTAAAATAAATCATGATCGTTTTCTAAAGTATGTTTTCATGGGTGTTAATCGCTTCATTTTTGTTGGAAGAAAAAACATCTGTCACACTGTGATAAAGGCTGAAAGTGAACGCAGCGAAGACGTACTGGTATTGGATGCGAGAACACACACACCACACGCACACACGCACACACACGCACACACACACACACACACACACACACACACACACCTTGTACTCTCTGATATTCGCTCTGCTCGGCGCCCTGTGGATTGAAAAACGCGCTGAATCCATGCAGACTCAGATCAGGGGAGGAGCCGGAACTTGATGCAGCTTGCCACCGTTTCAAATGAGTTTTTAAAGGGGACTGAAGCGATCACTAATTAATTAATCAAATAATTTTTTAGGGGGGCTGGGCATAAGTTTAGGGGGGCTGAAGCCTAGCGACGCCCCTGGGCAAAACATATAATCAAAACTTTTAGCAAAAAAGATAAAGGCATAATAGAGATATATGACATGTGCCGTAAAGCGTTAAAAAGAGAAAAAGGACACTTGCCAGACATGGTGAGAGTTAAAAGATATCAAATTGGTATTAACGATTTCGAACAAGTGGAAGAAATCCGATTGACGATACCAATAATTGAAGATGAGGACTGAGATGTGTTATTACCATTGCTCATTGAAAAACACCATTATACCAGAATGATACGAGCTACAAATAGGCAGAATAAGACTACTTATTAGAGACAGTTTAATCGAAAGAATTGAAGAGGGCGTTGTAATACTAAATGGAAATAAACAAATATTAACTGGCTCTGGAATAGCTGGGTCAATTTTCAATAAATTAGGTAAACAGGCATTACAGGAGATTGTAAGTATGAGAGCCTATAGCTCGGAACGCAACACACAGCGACAGTGAGAATAACCTCTGGCCGTCCGCAGCAGAATTATGTAGCACATACAGTAATGACTGATTACAGAGATGAATTCGGTAGTGCAGAACGTTCCTGGTTAGAGGCCAGGATATTAACAACAGCAATAATAAAAGAAACACTACACAGACAAGAAATTAAATACATATGACTTTAATGGAAACAGGACAATTTAAACACCCAGTTAATTCAGTATTAGAAGGCATACTATTGGGAATTACAGATATGTCACAGGAAGGTCAATTGACCATAACTTTATTATTGACTAACATAAATCAGGATGAACTTGAAAAAATTATTGAGAAAAGGGAGGATACAACCAGCCAGGATTCTCTCAGCCGTCGGGAATGGTCCTGCAGGGGACAGAAAAAAACAACAGCAACAGCGTCAGGCAGAGTCTGAAGATGAATCCGAGGTGTCGGAGTTGTATACGACTCAGACAGGTCAGATTCTTCACTATATTTTGAAGATAGTGAAAGTAGAGAAACAGAATATATTTACAAAGAATCTAGACTGCGGAATAAAAGAAGAGGCCAGATGGAATAACAAAGTGACAAACCAATTAATAGAAAAATAGTTAAAGAACTGGAAAAAGCCTAGTTCAATCAGAAATAAAAAATCTGGAAAAAGTAATAGAAATATTAAAATGGGCGGAAGTAATAGGACTGAAGGACAGAATTAATTAGGATAGTGATGGTCAGGTCGCAAAGCAAGGATCGGCGAGCAACTCCTAGATTTACAACTTCTTACAGGCAATTGAAGTTGTACAGTAACTCCACGAGAAACTGAAGAAAACCAGAATAGTGTACATGCGAAATTGCTGGAATTTTAATTAACAGAAGCAGTTAGAAAACAGGTAGGAAATAAGAAGTCGCACGAAGACCAGAGTGCACAGAACAGATAGCCTAATGAAAGCGGCTGAGAATGTGCAGCTGAGCCGAGATGCCGCTACGAGGTTAGTGCAGACCTGTACAGGTCAACCCATATCCTCAGAGGGTTTGGATAAGTAGATAAGAATTTGACAGGTATAGACGATGAAATTAAAGAATGGACAAAAACCCTCATTAATGCCCGGAAAAGAGCATATAACTTTATTAGAAATTTGGCTTTCTATAGAACAGGAGATCCCTAATGCTGACAAAGTTCCATTGCTGAGGCATGTAGGCGTAATTTAGTTACCCTGCTGAATAATGCGACTAGAGAAAAACAGAAGAAAAACTAGCTGAGTATGATCTTGGTACAAAACATGTTAAAACCATGAGGAAATTTACATTGCAAAATAAACAAGCTTAAGGGTTACAGTTTAAAAATAATTATAATAACAATAAATTCCAAAGGCCAGAAAGATTTAAAAATAAATAATAATAATAATAATAATAATAATAAAATACATAAATAAATATGAAGCAGGATATTACGGTGAAACAAGGAAGGTTAACCAGTTCACTGGAAATAGACAGACGTCTCAGACAGAAAAACAAAGGAAACCTGTATGCACAGGGAGGGAGAAAACTTCCACAAAAGTGGAAAAATGGAAACATGTAAAACTAAGAAGAAGGAGCGAGTCAACTCTGATACAGAATGAAGGTTAGCTGGCCAGTTGAAACAGAGACTGTGTGACCCAAAAGTTAAAGAAGAAAATGAAAATGTATATATTAATATTCATGGAACAGAGTACTATTTGATTGACAAATGCATGAATGTCTGTCTCAACTGAGCCTTTAGAGATAAATAGTACGATACAGGTACAAACAAATGACGGACAAGTTAAAATGGAAAAAAACAGGCGAATGATATGGAATTACTGTGATTAGAAGTTCTGAAAATTTATTAGCAGCAAAAGATCTGAAAAAGGTTTTAAGATTAAAGCCGGTTAATTATGAGCAAGAATTAAGAAGAATCTGAAATGAAATTAAAGGTTCACAATGGGCTAAGGACCAGTTAATGTCAGAGCTATGTAAAACTTCATATGTACGGAGCAAAAATGACTGCGGCAAAGTAAATGATACGTTTGCACATGTTATTGAGAGTGGAATTCATAAACCACAAAGGAGATACCCAATGAATAAAAACGGAATGGCTGAACTAACTTTAACCATAAAAGAGCTTGAAGAACAGGGAGTTATAAAACAAGTTAAAGGAGCTATTACTAACTGGCCAATCCAGTTAGCTGTGAAACCGAACGGGACATATAGATTTCTTACAAACTTTGAGACTTTGAATCGTTTAACAAGACCGGATAAACGTTATGTAATTAACGCATGAGATACAGTTGAAAAAAAATACGAGATGGACGGTTTTATTAGAAAATTGTTTTGGCCAATGGATTCTACTCGATTACTCTAGCCGAAGAAAGTCAGGAAAAAACTGCTTTTACTGTAAACAACAAACATTATGTTTACCGACGTTTGTTGATGGGTCATAACTTTTCAATTGGTAATGTAGTAGGTTGAAAAATATATATGTTAAAATTAAAGAGGAAAAAAACACCCCCCTTTAAAATTTTGTACTGTTCATAAATTATGCCTTCAACATTTGTTTATTGATGGGTAAAGTCATCGTTACATTCTTTGTTGTGGGTAAAGAAAATGTTGCTGTTATTATTGTTTCCTGTAGAGGGCGTTTAGCGCTGTTTAACTAAGGTACTGCACCGGATGCTTCAGAGTTAATTAAACTTTGCCAGAGCTTACAGCCAGTACTCCTGTCTCACAGCGTTTCATTTATCATTCTACAGAACCGGCAGAAGTGGTTAATTCACCTCACCCATTCAGGCTCCTCAGCCCTGACGTGGGTAACAATTTGAGGGCTCGTCCGGGGTCAGCGCCACCTGGTGGTCGAGTGCTGATCATCAAAGAACCACAGTGGTTAAACATCTTTCATCCCAGACCAGCGAGTTGAACGGCAGACACCCGCAGTCCAGTCATGGCTACTCTTCGAGAACTACGGTGGGAGATCGAGAAGCAGCTCCACCTGCTGGTCAGCTCTTCGAACTGCAAAGCACTCTACAAGGTAGCCCTGTGTTGCGCGGAGGAGGGAGAAAAGGGGGTCCCAGACGGGGATGCAACAGAAGTGGAACTCTACGACGTCATCGTTGATTTCATGCGAGGAGAACAACTGCAGAGTCTAGAGGACCAAGGAATGGCCCGTTTGCTGACCCTTCATGACCTCGTTCGTGAGTTGACTGCTACAGAACAAGATTCTGCTTTGGATGTCGCAGAAATTGAAGAGACTGTGGGACTGGTATCGCAACCTGCATCGACATCAGCGGCTGCAAGGGTGCAGGTAGCACAAACTACAGGTCTGACATCACATTCAAGAGCTGAACAAACTGTTCCACTGCCTAGAGTGTCTGAACAAATGACTGGTCTGATCAAATTCTCTGATGTTGCATCATATTTGCCACGTAGAGAGTTCAAAATTTACGGTGGGCAAATTTCTGATTCAAATTCAGACTTGAGTTTCAACAGCATTTGTAAGCAAATTGATGAAGGTATAGCAGAAAATTTCTCAGAGTCAGAAGTTATTCGAACAGTGTTAAAGGTTATCAAACCTGGTACCTTCAAAGAGATGCTTATTACAAAAGACAGCCTTACTGTAGCTGAGTTGAAAAGGTTCCTTAGAGCTCACCTTAGGGACAAAAGTAGTACTGAATTATTTCAGGAGCTGAGCAATGCAAAACAACAGGACAAAGAATCCCCTCAACAGTTTATGTATAGGTTAATGGGGCTTAAGCAGAGGGTGTTGTTTGCTTCAGAACAAACAGAATCTGAGTTTCAGTATGACCGTAAACTGGTCCAAGGTGTTTTTCTACACTCACTGTATCAGGGTCTGAATGAAAAATACACATTTGTCCGGAGGGACATTAAAGCAGCAATAGGTACACAGGAAACCTCAGATGATCAGATCCTGGAACTGATTACACTGTCTGTTAGTGAGGAAACTGAAAGACAAAAACGAATAGGTCACATCTACAAATCCAAAGTCACAATTGCAAGTGTGACACAGCAGGAGGATGGGAAGGGGCAATGTTCTTCACTGAATCATGCCGAAGTTAGAGCCAATCGTGATGCCATTCATGAACTTTCTGTACAAGTATCTGCGTTGACGAAGAATCTAGAGAAAGTTGTCATGTCAATGGGCCCTAGTGTTCAACAGCAAACCCAAACCGTCGCTGCAAGTGCACAACAACAAGTAAAATCAGAGGCAAAGGGTAAATGCCAACAGTGTATATCCCAAAATGTTGAAGTATGTACTCACTGTTTCTTCTGTGGTCAAGCAGGACACCGAGCTGTGGGCTGTCTCATGAAAAGTCGGGCGTTAAAAGAGAGGAGGTCACTGGGGAGGGACCACCAGTGACCGGAGAAGATCTCGTGTCCCAACCTTCTTTCCATGCACCCAGAGGTGAGCAACCTGTAACACAGAACACATCCAACAGAGCAAAGGAAATTGGAGGGAAACGTGTCGCACAGCTGATTGGCAGTCGCTGCATGATAAATTGCCATTTAAATGGTGTCCAGACTCAAATGCTTTTGGACAGTGGAGCTCAGATCAGTATGGCTGGACAGATGTGGCTAAAGAAGAACCTCCCAAACATCGAAATCCAACCACTAGAATCTCTATTAGCAGATAGCCAGTTACACGTCACTGCAGCAAATGGGACAGCTGTACCCTTTGATGGGTGGGTTGAGGTTTTATTAGAGATCACAAGTGGCAAACAAAACAAAATCGCCATCCAAGTGCCCCTTTTGGTGAGTCGAAAATGCATGGACTGTCCGCTGCTTGGGTTCAATGTAATTGAGGAGATCATAAGGGAGAATTATGACTGTGCAAATAACATGAGCCTAATTGATCTGCTGTCTGAAGCTTTTCAGATGCAAAAAGGTGCCACTGAAACCTTGGTGTCCACAGTGAACTCTAACCTCCTCCAAGAATGTACTGCCAGCTGTATAGTAAAGACTGGGAAGTCAGGAGCCACTATCCCCTGTGGTCAGGTCATAGAGGTAAAATGCAGAGTAAGAACAGGTCACAAGGGTGGGACCATGATGTTCGAACCAGCGTCAGAAAGTTTCATCCCCGAAGGGTTGGAGTTATTTCCTGCTGTTGTAAATGTGCCTCCTGGTGCCTCAAAGACAGTGAAAATTCCAGTTCAAAATTCAACAAACCATAACATTTACCTACCTCAGAGACTTGTCTTAGGTAATATCGAACCCATCAGCGAAATTAGACCAGTTTGCTCTTCCTCCAGCATTTCACATCCAGATCAACAGATCAATGGTGCGCTTTTGTGTTCATCCCAGCTCACGTCAGCGGACAATGTCTGTAAAAGGGAACATCATGAGAGGAGAGTTGGAGAAAAATGGCACCCACCTGTTGATCTTGAACACCTCAATAAACAGGAACAAGATATTGTGAGGAAAATGTTGTTTGAGGAGTCAGATGTGTTTGCTCAGGATGAGGGAGACATCGGGTGTATTCCCAATCTGCAGTTGAAAATCCGTTTATCAGATGATACACCAGTCCAGAGGTGTTATAATTCCATCCCAAAACCCCTTTATAAGGAGGTCAAAGACTATGTGCAAAATCTGTTGAACAGAGGTTGGATCAAAAAGTCATCCTCATCATATTCGTCACCAGTGGTATGTGTTCGGAAAAAAGACAGTAGCTTGCGCTTGTGTGTCGATTTTCGAGCTCTTAACCGCAAGACCATCCCTGATCGTCATCCCCTCCCCAGGATTCAAGATCTGTTTGACAGCCTTGGGGGAAATTCATGGTTTTCCATTCTGGATCAGGGAAGCGCATACCATCAGGGATTTGTGAGTGAGGACTCTAGACATGTCACTGCCTTTAACACTCCTTGGGGACTATACGAGTGGGTGCGTATTCCCTTTGGGTTAACAAACGCCCCAGCTGCATTTCAGCGATGCATGGAAGGAGTGTTGGAGGGTATTAGAGATGAGTGCTGCGCACCCTATTTAGATGATGTACTATGTTACTCAAAATCCTTCAGCGACCATGTTGACCATCTTCGAAATGTTTTTAGTAAGATGAGAGAGCATGGAATTAAGCTTCGACCAAAAAAATGTGAGCTATTTAGAAGTCAAGTGCGATACATTGGTCGCTTGGTGTCCGGAGATGGAATCCAGATAGACCCAGCAGACTTGGAGGCTGTCAGGGCCCTGAAAAATAAGGAACCCCGCACAGTGGGAGAAGTGCGGACGCTGCTGGGATTCCTGAGTTATTACAGGTCTTACATCCAAGACTTCTCGAGATTGGCCAAGCCACTCTTTGAGCTTCTCCTCACGCCACCTGGAACAAGAGAGAGTACGCAAAACCCCCAAGTTCCCAATCGTCGTGGTGCAAGAAGAAAGAATGAAAAAGGGCAGCTTAACTCGAGAACCCCAATCGTTTGGACTGCAGAACATCAGGATGCTGTTTCCAAATTTGTCGATATGTTGACAAGCCCGCCAGTGCTAGCTTACCCAGATTGTGACCTGCCCTTTGTATTACACACCGATGCTTCGAATGAAGGGTTAGGGGCTGTGCTTTATCAGCAACAGGGCAATAAACTCCGCGTCATTGGGTATGGGTCCCGCACATTAACCCCAGCTGAAAAGAACTACCACCTACACTCGGGTAAACTGGAATTTTTGGCACTCAAATGGGCCATCTGTGATAAGTTTAGAGACTATCTCTACTATGCTCCAACATTCACAGTTTACACCGATAACAATCCGCTGACCTATATCCTCAGCACAGCAAGGTTGAATGCAGTAGGGCAGCGCTGGGTGGGTGAGTTAGCGGACTTTCACTTTGACATCCGATACCGACCCGGTAAAGCCAATGTCGATGCCGATACACTGTCCAGACAGCCCCTGAAACTGATTGAAGTCATGGGTGAACACACAGAAACCTTATCACCTGAAACTGTGTCCGCTGTTTGGCAGGGTAGTAAAGCTGTGGCCGACAGTGATGTTCCGTGGGTTGCCGCCTTAGAGCTCAATATCCCAGGGGAAGATGTAATATGCACTGAGGGCAGCATCTCCACAGTCACCCCTGAAAACATCAAAGCTGCACAACGAGATGATCCAGCGATATGTGAGATAATCATGTTGAAAGAACAGGGCTGGACACCAAACGAAAAAGACAAGAATAATATGAAAAAAGAAACAAGGCGACTTCTCTTTGAATGGACCAAATTGGAGCTAGAGGACGGGATCTTGTACCGTAAGACAGGACAGACCAGACAATTAGTTCTCCCTCCGCGGTTTAAAACCACAGTACTTAGACAGTTGCACAATGAAATGGGACATGTAGGAGTGGAGAAAGTGCTCCATCTTGCTCGTGAACGCTACTATTGGCCCTCAATGAGGAAGGAGATTGAGGAGTATGTAACAACTAAGTGTGCTTGCATAAAACAAAAGCATCCACATGTCCACCAACGAGCACCCATGGGATCCATTACATCTAGTTCCCCATTTGAGCTGGTGAGTGTGGACTACTTGCATCTTGAGCCAAGCAAGGGTGGTTGTGAGTATATTCTTCTGCTGGTAGACCACTTCACCCGCTTCGCGCAGGCGTATCCTACAAGAAACAAGTCCGGTAAGACAGCAGCAGAAAAGATTTTCCAGGACTTCATTCCTCGCTTTGGGTATCCCGAAAAACTCCACCACGACCAGGGTAGAGAGTTTGAGAATCATCTGTTTCAGAGGTTACAACAGTTGTCAGGAATAGCCCATTCCAGAACCACACCATATCATCCTCAGTGTAACCCTGTGGAGAGGTTAAATCGGACAATTTTGCAAATGCTCAGGACTCTGGAGGAGAAAAAAAAAAAAAGGAATGGAAGGACTACTTGCCTCACATTGTGCATGCTTATAATTGTACCAGGCATGAAGCAACCGGCTACTCTCCATTCTTCCTTTTGTACGGCCGATCACCCCGATTGCCTGTCGACTTGCTGTTTAACCTGGAAAACAAGACAGAGGGTTCTAATCAACAAACTTTTGCACGGAAATGGGAAGACAGAATGAGGCAAGCATATCAGATCGCGAAAGAGAACAGTCAAAAGTCTTCAGCAAAGGGCAAGAAATACTATGACCGAGCGGTAAGAGGTGTCATTTTTCAACCAGGAGACCGGGTGTTGGTAAGAAACCTTTCGGAAAGAGGTGGCCCGGGAAAGTTACGTGCATACTGGGAAAAGGATGTACATCGTGTCCTAGAGCGTATCGGTGATAGCCCAGTATACAAGATACAATCCGAGACAGGTTCCAAGACCCTTCGAGTGCTTCATCGCAACCACTTGCTCGCTGTCAATGATTTACCTTTGGAAGATCCCATTGCTGGAGCTAAGGAGACAAGGAAAGGAAAACACAGGAAACAAGTGAGAAATCAGCTGGAGAATGAGTCAGACTCAGATGCCTCAGATGAGGAGGAACATACTTACCGGTATAACCTTCGTACGAACATACCTTGCTATAGATTTGTGACAGTTCCACCAACAGATAGTGAACTTGAAACTCAAACAACCCAAAACCATTCTTACCTCCGTCCAACGGCAACAGAATTTTATCCTGACGAAAGAGTTGATTCACCAAGGAACCAGGGTCAGGAGTTGGAACAAATTCTTGAGTCGCCATCTGTTCCTGGAAAAAATCAAAGGTCTGTGATGCCAGATGGGGAGAGGCGAAGGAATGAAGGAGAAACAATCAGAGTTGCAGAAAATGAAATGGAAAGGGGAACTACAGTGTTGGAGGAAGGAAATGTGAGAAGGACACAAAGAGTGGGAAAACCAAGAGAAATGTTCACATATGACACTCTGGGTGTTCCATCTTACCAACCCTGGAGATCAGAGGTACACTCACTACAACTCACACAACCATATATATCTCAAAATGGGACACATTACTTTCAGTATATGGCCACCAACCCTTGTTGTCATTGTTGTCATAAGGTGTACTGAAGTAGTGATTCAAAGAAGAGAATGAAAGCAAATAACACATTTTCAGAGGTTATTCAGATGTCAGGAGTCATCTAAAAAAAAAAAAAACAGGGGAGAGTGTAGTAGGTTGAAAAATATATATGTTAAAATTAAAGAGGAAAAAAACACCCCCCTTTAAAATTTTGTACTGTTCATAAATTATGCCTTCAACATTTGTTTATTGATGGGTAAAGTCATCCTTACATTCTTTGTTGTGGGTAAAGAAAATGTTGCTGTTATTATTGTTTCCTGTAGAGGGCGTTTAGCGCTGTTTAACTAAGGTACTGCACCGGATGCTTCAGAGTTAATTAAACTTTGCCAGAGCTTACAGCCAGTACTCCTGTCTCACAGCGTTTCATTTATCATTCTACAGGTGAGCAAAAACGATTCTTAAACTGGTCGAAACAGGTGTTAAAAACTGTGTTTCAAACATGTATATGTCGATTTTCGTTAAGACTGTTTTGAGAAAGACTGTTAGTTTTGTTCATATGCATGCAGTAGTAATGAGTCAAATATCAGATCACACACACAAGTGACAAATATCTGAATTTAAAGCGAAATGAGAGAAAATACTCATTTGGGAAGAGTTTAGGAATGTTCCTAAAGTGTTTTATATGTTGATTGTAATTGGATTATAAAGTTTAAGCAAGTTAAATGTACATTTGCTACTGGAGTTATCTCGAGCCAAAATGGCAGTGCATGTATTTGTGAACTAGAGGCAAAATGGCGTCTTGCATGTAAAACATGAGGTTACTGTGAAGCTAAATGTCAGATTCATTTATGTGACAGTGTGAAAATGGAATTAGTGTTCATGAGTATGTGAAAACATGTGAAAACAGTAGCAGGTTAATGTATTGTGATTGATTATAATGTGTTGCAGAACAACTCAATATAGACAGAAGTAATTTAGGAAAAAGTCTTTATTGAAAAGTTATTTTCTTTAATGGAATGTGTTACAAAGAAACAAGTAATTGTTCTGAAAAGTTAAATCTGTGAATGTTGTGAATACATTGAGAACTAAGAAAAATGAGAGAGTTAATTAAACTTTGCCAGAGCTTACAGCCAGTACTCCTGTCTCACAGCGTTTCATTTATCATTCTACAGAACCGGCAGAAGTGGTTAATTCACCTCACCCATTCAGGCTCCTCAGCCCTGACGTGGGTAACAGTAAGGTGTGCAATTCTGAAAGATTTAGACATTGAACTTTATATAGACAACATATTAATTGTGTCAAATGGAGAAATAAACCTTGTAACAGAATTGTTGAAACGACTTGCGGAGGCAGATTTGAAAATAAATATAAAAAAAGAGACAATTAATGACTGATATAGTCGAATTTTGGGGATTTTGGGTTTCAGCATGTAACAGAGGGGTTACTTAGTCAATGAAAGTCAGAGTAAATCAACTTGAGACCCCAAAAACAGTTAGACAGAGCCAGCAAACAATGGGGTTACCGGGTTATGTTAGAGACTTAATCCCTGGCTTTAGCAGATGTCTAAACTTATTTATGAGATTATCAAAGGTGGACAATTGAAATGGACAAAAAAACTGAAGAATCGTTGATAGAAATTAAAACAGCTATATTAAACTCAGGACAGCTGGAAGGAAGAAATGATGAGAAAAATTTAGAGGCTGACTTGGAAACAGACGAAACAGGTTACCAATTAATAGTAAGAGAAAAGAAAAGTAACATACCTGGTAAAATTATGACTGGAAGCTGGGAGATCCAAGAACCACTTAAATTTACTGGTGTGAAGAAGCAGCTGGCAGCACTTAGAAAACGATATTTCCGAGTTGAAAGGCCTGGCAAGGGGCCAAATAATATTTGTTAACATGAAAACAGCAGTATTAGCTCATCTCTCCAAAACAATGTAAAGGATGACCGTGCGCTTAATAGCTGATGGCAGAGATGGGAAAGTATGCTTCTAGATCCAGATATGAAAATCAGACAAAAAGAACTTAAAAATGACAGAAGAAGAAATTAGAGCTTTATAAAAATACAGTTGTTTTCACAGATGGCTCAAAAACGGCCACAGACGAGGAAGCTCACTGGGCTTTTGATTCTGAAACAGAGCAACAAGGTCATAGCTTCAAACGAGGGAGTAGTGCAAGGCACAGGACAGTACGCAGAGCTCATGGCAGTGTTCCAGGCTTTGAAAACACTGAAAAACTTGGATATTTACAGGCCATAATAGTGACGGATTGCTGTTGCAACAGGAATTACTGACAATTTGCAAATCTGGAATGACAAAGGTTACACCAAGTCAAAAGGTAAGCAAATTGAACACGCAACATTTTGGCAAGAGATACAAAAAATAATAAGTGATTTTGATGTTACAGTGATACATCAGTCAGGATATTCCTAGGTATTATACCATATTTGGAGGTATTATACCAGACAGAGTTAACCAGGAATGATCTTTGGACATCGCTGGACCTTTGATCCCGAGGTCTAAAGATTGTAATAAATATCTATTGATGGTAGTAGATGGCTTTACGAGCCAAATTTTGGGAAAGCCTTTAAAAGAGACAAAAGCAAATGCAATTATTAAAGATGTCAATAAATTACTGGTAGCTTGGGGCCGGCCAGAAAAAAATTAGGGTTGACAATGGCACATATTTTATAGGAGAACAGTTTGAAGACTTTGTAACTAAAAACATATCAGTTCAATTAAAACTATAAGATATTGCCCAGAGTCAAACGCAATAGCTGAGAGATCTATAGGGATTCTAAAAAGCTGGAAACGGGCCAGTTGTAATCATGATAGATGGGATGAATATATGGAAGATTTAATGTTTTATATTAATCTTACAGAGATCAAACGTCAAAAGACCAGCCAGAAGACTTTTGCCGAGTAGGAGATCACGTCTGGATCAGGTTAGACAATAAACATAAAAATAAACCATTTAAAGATTTAATAACTAAGAATGATAAAATAATTAAATAGTTGATAAACAATGTGGAATTAGCAGATAATGGTCTCTGGAGTAAGAGGAATTTGGTCTTGGTTAAAAACCAAGGACAAGAAAATTTTATTCAAGCAGGAAAATTATCAATGAGATTAGGATGATCTTGTTAAATTGGTTGAGATTAATAACCAGAGAGGTGTGATTAGAATTTAAACTAATCTAAGGACGAGATGCGTTGATAATTATATAGCGAAGGATATTGAGCCTGAAAAAGCCAGACAGACAGGTAGATTGCTTAAACCTGTTAAACTGAAATGTTATATAGCATAGGTGTATATGTGCTATTTGTGGTAGTTTTGAAGAATAACTGTGGTGGGAAGCACTAGCGATAAGCAACCCCAAATCCAGGGAGGAATTAAAAAGCAATAATAATAATAAAAAAATACAAAAAAGATTAGTAAACCTCTAACTATGCCAAAAATACAGAGAGATCAAGATTACAAAACTCCTGGAGAAATTAAAGCAGCTTTGTGTGTTCACTGCCAAAAATGTAGAATTAGTTTCCCTAAAGTTGAAGTAATAATGACACAGCGGCTTGGAGTAAAGTAAACAGTTTGTGATTGTTTGTGGACAGGGAATATGTGATTAAATGCGATGTATGTCTCGATGACATTAAATACCATAAATTGCTGGTACATGGCAGACATAAAGTTTGGTCTTGTAACAAGACCTTTGTTGATTTCTCTAGTAAAGGCAAAATTGAAGGTTCAAGATTGCAAGTTGATAACATGACTTATCAACAACAGCTGGGATCAGGCGTCGATTATCTATGGTCATACCGTATTAAGAGAAATATGGATGACATTCAAAGTAAATGGCTCCTGTTGACCCCAAAGGTCTGGGAACGGAGCTGGAGTGCTTGAAAACTTACTTTGACGAGAAGGTCAAAGCACGCCGGCCAGATAAGGGAACTGGAATTATCTGGTCCGTAGGCACCATTGCCAAAACACTATTATAAAGTAATATAGGTGAGTGAATAATGGCACCTAGAATTGATTTTTTGAGACGAGGAGAATCTGATGACTCAAATAGCAATGTGCGTTGCCATTTTAACTAATTTCAACTAATAGTGCAAAGAAGCAGAGTTCTGTGTGTCCGATTGCATTATGGAGACTGAACAGCCAGCAAGCTGCTGTATTATCTCCGGGCAAGAAGCCAATTATGGAGGGGTTACAGCAGTCTTGTCTGAATTAAACTAATGTTAAAAGTTGTTTTAAACATGACCACCACTTCTGAACCACAAATTCTAGCATGTGCAGTTGACATTGAATTGGCACACGATTAAGTAGTGAGTAAATTGACAAAGGGTTCAGAAGGGGGGTGGTTTGAATTATTGTGTTATTATTATTCTTATTTTTCTCTCAGGAATGATGAAATTACAAGACTTAGACGAGAGAGAGAAATGGGCCAGGAAAATACAACGCTGGCGAAAAGCCTGTATACCACAACCTTGTCTGACGGTATTATTAGTATAACAGGGGTTGTGATTTTAACTGGAATTTGGCCAATAATTGATTTCACTACAAAATTGATTGTGGTTGAGGAGATTACTGTTAAAGAAGTTTCCCACTGTACTATAGTGTAATTTTTTTTCAGGGTCATGTGAGCTAAAAACATTGGAAGAATGTAGCCAATGTGAGGAAATAATAATAAAAAAAAAAAAAAAAAATATATATATATATATATATATATATATATATATATATATATATATATATATATATATATATATATATATATACAGTGGGGAAAGATACATTAGTGAAATGTAGAATAAGGTCAAGCCCATGTAACATTACACGGATAAAGAGAATTTGGATTTGGCACCGCCTGCAGCATATACTCTATATTGGACCTAGAGAGATATTAGGGTGTTACACGAGCAACACTGAGGACAGTGTTAAGCCAAATAAAGAAACCCCAGATTACTGCAACTAAATAAAAAGATAGAGGTTCCCAATGTGTAAAATATGGGTTGTATGATCCTAAAAGTGCATTCCAAAGAAACTGTGAAAAATATTATAATGACAATAAATATACAATGTGTGAAACTACAAAAAATTATGGGATCCATTTGCATGGATAAATTGGTTTATATATTGACATAGGTTAATATTAATATATTATTATACATTAATATTGGTTAGGTGAAACTACAGAATGAATTAGTTTATATTCAAAAGGATTGAGAACTCTTGTGGGAAAATGTTCTTACTGAAAATTAACTGAAAGAGATCAAATCATAATACAATTCATTTGTATTATTTATTATTTATTTATTTGGTGATACAGGAACTAATATTAGAGCATTACTGTGAAAAGCATTAAAGCCCAAAAATTTAGATGAAAAACAGAGAATCTCATGATGGGATGAGTATAAAAGATAAAAATAAAAATATTAAATATAAAAATACCGGGCTAAGCACTTACTATCCTTTTCCTGTAGTTTGGATGAGATTTCAGGTAAAGGATAGCAGATTATTTTGTTCTATTTCTAAGGAAATCCCAGAATACCATAATGTTATGACTATATCAGCACCTAATCACAAAATGTAAATTAATATTAGTGGCATTCTAGATGTCAAAAAGGTTTTGACCATTGACAGAAGCTTATGGACTGTTTATTACTTTACAGGAAGACAAGGCTTATTTAAATATGCCTTTAGATAGTTATTTTAGAAGATTGGACATTAATTAAGGAATTAATGGTATGTTGGCTTAAGAAGTCTATTCGTATGAGCCCATATATATGGATAATAGAGAGAATCATGCTAAAGAAGATAAAGGGAAATGAATGACTCTGTACCCATTGTATTGGACAGTAGTTATACCACAATATATGAAATTACATGCAGGATACAGACAATGGATAATTTATACTGTATGTTATTTTACTAGTAGGAGCTTTCATTGGGATTTTGATTTTGTGAGAACTAAAGGGCCTTGGAGGACTGATAAGAAGTTTATTAAAAATCTGTTATTCTACAGTCGTTAATATTATCTTGCAGGTGGTTGGGCTTAGTAGGAGTAGAGATAAAGAGGACAAACAAGTGCTCATTGAAAGAGGGATTCATCGAAAGACCTTGACCGAACGTAGCACTCCTTTGGTGCATAAGGTCTGAGACTTTACTTCTGAAATACATGGCATTTCAACAGAGTGCCACGAAGGGTGAACAGTTGAGTGATATACCATGGATAACTTTAAGAATGATTCTACCTGCATTGCTGTTTTGTCAGGAAACGGTGACAACCTTTTGGAAATTCTGGTAAACAACTGTCTTTGTATTACAGTGAATATGATATTATAAAAAATAATAATATAAATTAAAATAAAAAAGGGGGGTTACATACATATGTTTTAAAGTTTTTATTTTCTATATTTATTATTTTTGAACTTCATTTAAGAGGGTTATTGGTTATGAAAATGTATGCATGATTTATTATGGAAACCTAATATGATAGGTAACTGAGTAAATTAAGAACAAATACAAAAGGACCACAAATTGAAAAAAAAAAAAAAAAAAAAAAAAAAAACTTATTTTAATTTCTTTTAATGCTCAAATAGGAATTAAGGAGAGCCCCAAGTGGAGAATTATTGACAAGAAAATTTAATTACTGGATTGTTATTGGGCAAGATAATTGTATGAGATGCCGTCAATTTCTGACTGATTTAAGAGTGAACTTTGTAATGGGGGATTTATGCCAGGAATGTTTCTACAAGAATACATTCATTATGTGGATTAATGACTATGATGATGCAGAATATAATGTTGAATCTTATGAATTGATGACTGGAGTGCAGACAGACATTTTGGAAAACAATAAAAAATAATCTTTTTAAACGTAAAGACTGGTACAGATTGGAGATCTGGGGATTAGATTCTTGTGCACTGCTTGCATAATAAATTTATAGCTGAAGTTGTAAAAGTGGTCAAATTTTATGAACTGCTTTTTATTATAGGCAGAGAAATTGATGGAATTCCTGGAGAAGGAGGATTTAACTCTGACTCAGCCCGCCTTCACGCCCCAAGGTGCTAAGAATCAAACAAGCGGCTCGCACACCAGAAGGTATGCCTGGAATGCCAGATCCCCTCTCTTGGCTTCTGAAGAGGATTTCAGAGAGAGGGGAAGAGCCGTGCGTTTCTGAGTGAGGACCCCTGGGGGCGTCAGATTGAGGCTTGTGTACATGAAATTACGAACGAACGATTGTTGAGAGCAAGATTTGGACACTATCTTAGCACTGTCAAGCAGAGCACAAAGATTTGGTCACCTGATACTACTGTATCTGGAAATTAGAAGAAAAAAAAAAAAGAAAAAAAAAAGGTGCAAGGGGAAAGAAAGAATGCTCGAGTTTGGGTTGAAAACTATATGGATGTGTTTCATACCAGCTTACTGATGCATGATAGCACTGTGTATATGATTCTTGCAAAATATAACAAGTTTAAAAAACATGATGAACAGTACTTTAGCTTGAAGATGTTAGGATGAAATCAGCCAGCAAAATTGCAAAGAAGTGGGTGTTAATGGAGATGATGATTTTGCAATTGTACTGTCTTGATTAATGCTTAATTTGCTATAAAGTTATATTATGCTATACAGATGTACTGTAACCTAAGTAGTAATAATGCTTTTGCTTAAGTACAAAGATGTAACCCTGTGATTAATGCTATATGGAAAATGTATTGTGTAACTTCACTAACATTAAGAAAACTGCTTACTTGCATGAAATGTATGTAGTGACTGATTTAGAGTAGAAACACTTATGTATTAGAAATAGTTTTTATGATAAATGGACAATATAGTATTTAAGGTGTATTTCACCGACTGTTAAGAGGAAAAAGAAGAGGAAAAGGGCTAAAGCAATGCGACGTAAACAACTGAAAGCCTCGGCAGAGGAGTTGGCAGCACTCCAGGTGATGACATCAGAAGAACCAGCGTTTGACGTCTGGGTATAAAAGACTGAGAGAGAGACTCGACCGACGGATACTGAACAAGCACAGTATCCCTCGACGCCTGATACCAGCTGATTATACCTTGATTTTGTAACTTTACTATTGTACTTTGATATAACTTTTGTTAATTTTAATAAAACTTGTAATTTATTATTGACAAGTTATGGTCTGCAAGAGTAGTAATTTAAGCAAGAACTGACCACAGGGAAGTCTACTGAGCAAGATGTAAGTATTTTTGAAATGCTTATAGTTTTGTCCAGGGTCGACTTTCCTTACCTACCTGAGAATAATAAAGAAACAGGTAAAAGGTGTATAAATAAAGGAGACACCATAAAACAATATATATATATATATATATATATATATATATATATATATATATATATATATATATATATAAGCCATGTGTGTACCAAACAGAAATGCAAAATGAATCTGTGTGTGTGTGCAGACAAGGTATTTGTCATGTTGTGGGTTCATAAATCTGTTTACAAAGTCAGAAACAAACAAACAAGCAAATAGCTTCTTTTTATATAGGCTATGGCTATTGAGCCTTCAAATAGCTCTCTGAAACTACACCCGAGATGGCTTGTGCATGTGAAATGAGAAAATTAAAACTTTGTCGTAGAGCTAAACCAAATACATTGTTAGAAAGGTCTTGACCTGGAGAGTAACATATGTAAGTATGAAGATTCTACATGGCTCCTGTTTTGAAATACTGACCTTTGAAACATCAGCTTGGTGCATATTTGAAGGCTTATAATAAAGCAATAAAAAGGGCTACACACATGGGACTAACTGTTATAGAGAGCTCTTGTCCTCATGTATGATGTGAATATAGTCAACAGCTTGGGATATTGTCAAATCTGGTTAAAAGTTATTTGAACCCATTTAAAATTTAGACATTTAAAATCTGATTACATAGATATGTTTACAATCCGCCCAAACTCCACTATTTGCAATATCCAATTCTAAGAAATACACGATTTTTAAAGAACTACAATTCCCTATAGCTACGCAATGCAGCTTGATACAAATCAATCACTGCAGTTGTAGTTTATCTGGTTTGCGAATTAGGGTTGTAAAATGATATATCTACTGAATATATCAAATATCTAGTGCAACCAATCTATTAATTACACTGCATCTAGATGATTTACGTTAAGAAAATCTAAATATATTTGTTTATTTAAGATTTTTTAGCCGAATTGTAGAACGCGCAAACCCCGCCCACAACACAATGCACTTCTGTAACCTTCTGCTACCAAAAATGTATTTCTCTGAATCGAAGGAGAAATGTGCAAAAGTTATATTAACATATCGTATTGTTGAGTTATCTGTTTGTTGTTGTTTTTTTTTTGGACAAATGTTGAATTTATCATTTAAAAAAAGTGTCTTGTGAATAAAATACTTTTGGGCGGAACTACGTTATGCAAGCCACGTGGTTTCAGCGATAGCATCGTAACCACCATGGCAACGAACAACGAACAAACTTAATGTAATATACATTCACTGAACGAAGAAGGTGAAAATTAAAAGAAAACGGCCAATGGGAAGAATAGAAAAAAGTGTTGAATTACATAGGCTTGGATCTGGAGAATTTCAAGCCAATAACAGTTATGTAGGAACATACTGAATGTGGCACACTGTCACATACGGATTTTGTCTGTAAATCCATTGTATGTCATTTTTTAAGTAAATTACTTTTCATTGACTTTAAATGTGCTGTGAATAAGTGCAGAGCACTAATTAAAAATCAAGTTAAATAAAGCAGCGCAAGGCAAATAGAGTGCAAATTCAATGAAGTGAACATCAATGCAGATAAAAGACTTGTAGTGCAAAAAAAACACTTATTAACAAATGCAGTTTTGATGAGTAAACTCCTGTAAAAAATAAATAATAACAATATTTTTTTTCATCAAAATAAATCATTCTGATCCCAAACTCTCACCGGTGTGTGTGTGTGTGTGTGTGTGTGTGTGTGTGTGTGTAGCACTTACACACTGATCCCCACAATAATAAAGATGTTAAATACTCATCTGAGGAGGATGTGTGACGTACACTTTTCTGTAAACTGAGCCAAACAATTTTTCACTGATTTAGGGTAGAGTAAGAATATTTACTGTATTGCAAGTTAGTTCATACTTAGATATAAGAGTTGCGAACAGGCGGCTAAGTGGCGATCTGAATCAACGGAGTCGCGAACAGGCGCCGAAGTGGCGGTCCGAATCAACGGAGTCGCGATTCTCGCGAACAGGCGCCGAAGTGGCGATCCGAATCAACTGAGTCGCGATTCTCGCGAACAGGCTCTGAAGTGGCGATCCGAATCAACCGAGTCGCGATTCTCGCGAACAGGCTACGAAGTGCCGATCAGAATCAACCGAGTCGCGATTCTCGCGAACAGGCTCCGAAGTGCCGATCAGAATCAACGCAGTGGCAAAAAGGCGCTGAAGTGTCGATCTGATTCAACGTAGTCGCGAACAGGCTCCGAAGTGTCGATCTGAATCAAAACAATCAACAATTCATTGTAAAAGAGTTCTATTATTTTTTAGAAAAAAAAACATAAATTTTACTGACCACAAACTTTTGAACTCTAGTTTTTATTGTTACAAAAGACTTCTATTTTAAATAAATTCTCTTCTTTTTAACGTTTCATTCATCAAAGAATCCTGAAAGAAGTATCACAGTCCAGCAGCACAACTCTGATAATAAATCATCATATTAGAATGATTTCTGAAGATCATGTGACACTGAAGACTGGAGGAATGATGCTGAAAATCACAGAAATAAAATAGATTTTAATGTATATTAAAATAGAAAAATTTTGTTTCACTTCATAATAATATTTAACTCCCCCCCCCCCCGCCCTGCACTTTTGATCAAATAAATCAAGTCAAGTCTGCTTTATTGTTAATTTCCACATGTACAGTACATACACACAGAGAATCGAAATTGCGTTACACTCAGACTCCGGTGCATACAGATACCATTAACATTAAAGCCTAAAAATCTAGATCAAATATAAAATGTAGATACGACTATACAATAAGGGAAAGTTAAAAAAGGCATATAATAAAATTAAAAATCAAGTTAAATAAAGCAGCGCAAGGCAAATAGAGTGCAAATTCAATGAAGTGAACATCAGTGCAGATAAAAGACTTGTAGTTCAAAAAAACAAAAAACACTTATTAATGCAGTTTTGATGAGTAAACTCCTGTAAAAAATAAATAATAACAATATTTTTTTTCATCAAAATAAACCATTCTGATCCCAACCTCTCACCGGTGTGTGTGTGTGTGTGTGTGTGGTTGTGTGTGTAGCACTTACACACTGATCCCCACAATAATAAAGATGTTAAATACTCATCTGAGGAGGATGTGTGACGTACACTTTTCTGTAAACTGAGCCAAACAATTTTTCACTGATTTAGGGTAGAGTAAGAATATTTACTGTATTGCAAGTTAGTTCATACTTAGATATAAGAGTTGCGAACAGGCGGCTAAGTGGCGATCTGAATCAACGGAGTCGCGATTCTCGCGAACAGGCTCCGAAGTGGCGATCCGAATCAACTGAGTCGCGATTCTCGCGAACAGGCTCTGAAGTGGCGATCTGAATCAACCGAGTCGCGATTCTCGCGAACAGGCTCCGAAATGGCGATCTGAATCAACCGAGTCGCGATTCTCGCGAACAGGCTCCGAAGTGCCGATCAGAATCAACAGAGTCGCGATTCTCGCGAACAGGCTCCGAAGTGCCGATCAGAATCAACGGATTCGCAAAAAGGCGCTGAAGTGGCGATCCAAATCAACGGAGTTGCGAACAGGCGCTGAAGTGTCGATCTGAATCAAAACAATCAAAAATTCATTGTAAAAGAGTTCTATTCATTTTTAGAAAGAAAGCATAAATTTTACTGACCACAAACTTTTGAACTCTAGTTTTTATTGTTACAAAAGACTTCTTTTTTAAATAAATTCTCTTCTTTTTAACTTTTCATTCATCAAAGAATCCTGAAAGAAGTATCACAGTCCAGCAGCACAACTCTGATAATAAATCATCATATTAGAATGATTTCAAAAGATCATGTGACACTGAAGAATGGAGGAATGATACTGAAAATCACAGAAATAAAATAGATTATAATGTATATTAAAATAGAAAAATTTGTTTTACTTCATAATAATATTTCACTTTTCCCCCCTGTACTTTTGATCAAATAAATCAAGTCAAGTCTGTGTGACCGGTCTGTATCTTCTCTCTCTGCGTTGTGTTGATATTTTAACCAGACCGGACAACAAGATTCTTTGGACCACTTTTTATTCTGAATTAATAAAAAGGAAAATGTATGAAAACAAAAGTCAATCCGTGGCCTTTCTCCACAATTTCAACGTTGATCTTTCCCCAGCTGCGCTTACCGCCAACTGCCATCATATTACAATTATTAAATGAACTGCATATGATTAAATCAACAATATTTAACATTTTTCTCAATGTAAAACATTTTACATGAATTCAAAACAACAATATTAACAGAAACATGGATAGAAAACATACCTGAATTAATAAAAAGGAAAATGTATGAAAACAAAAGTCAATCCGTGGCCTTTCTCCACAATTTCAACGTTGATCTGCCAGTCAAAACAGATAATTTTAGCCACGGAATTTACACGGTTAATAAACACCAAAAGGAAATACATACTTAATGTTACCCAACCTCTATTAGTGTTACAAAAGATTAAACTGTATTTTTTAACAAAAAAAATACATTAGTCACAAGAAACAAACTATTTTAAAACTTTTTACTGAGAGCTCCAGCAAAACTCACCTTTCCCCAGCTGCGCTTACCGCCAACTGAAGGAAAGCAACCGGAACCTAACTCTTAAAGGGGCCACGTACTATATTTTAACATTTACAAAATAACACTGAAAAATGTACATACAAGGATAGAAACAGCTCAAATAACATCCCAGATGAAAGAAAAATTCCCATAATTGAAAAAAAATATATAAATATAAAATAATTGATAATAACAAAGGGAGGGATTTTGTGTGAAATTAATAAATTAATATAACACCGGTTACATTTGCTTTATTGTTAATTTCCACATGTACAGTACATACACACAGAGAATCGAAATTGCGTTACACTCAGACTCCGGTGCATACAGATACCATTAACATTAAAGCCTAAAAATCTAGATCAAATATAAAATGTAGATACAACTATACAATAAGGGAAAGTTAAAAAAGGCATATAATAAAATTAAAAATCAAGTTAAATAAAGCAGCGCAAGGCAAATAGAGTGCAAATTCAATGAAGTGAACATCAGTGCAGATAAAAGACTTGTAGTTCAAAAAAAACAAAACACTTATTAATAAATGCAGTTTTGATGAGTAAACTCCTGTAAAAAATAAATAATAACAATAATTTTTTTCATCAAAATAAATCATTCTGACCCCAAACTCTCACCGGTGTGTGTGTGTGGTTGTGTGTGTAGCACTTACACACTGATCCCCACAATAATAAAGATGTTAAATACTCATCTGAGGAGGCTGTGTGACGTACACTTTTCTGTAAACTGAGCCAAACAATTTTTCACTGATTTAGGGTAGAGTAAGAATATTTACTGTATTGCAAGTTAGTTCATACTTAGATATAAGAGTTGCGAACAGGCGCCGAAGTGGCGATCCGAATCAACTGAGTCGCGATTCTCGTGAACAGGCGCCGAAGTGGCGATCTGAATCAACCGAGTCGCAATAAGGCGCTGAAGTGGCGATATGAATCAACGGAGTCGCGATTCTCGCGAACAGGCTCTAAAGTGGCGATCTGAATCAACCGAGTCGCGATTCTCGCGAACAGGCTCCGAAGTGCCGATCAGAATCAAAGAAGTCGCAAAAAGGCGCTGAAGTGGCGATCCAAATCAACGGAGTCGCGAACAGGCTCCGAAGTGTCGATCTGAATCAAAACAATCAAAAATTCATTGTAAAAGAGTTCTATTCATTTTTAGAAAGAAAGCATAAATTTTACTGACCACAAACTTTTGAACTCTAGTTTTTATTGTTACAAAAGACTTATTTTTTTAAATAAATTCTCTTCTTTTTTAACTTTTCATTCATCAAAGAATCCTGAAAGAAGTATCACAGTTCAGCAGCACAACTCTGATAATAAATCATCATATTAGAATGATTTCTGAAGATCATGTGACACTGAAGAATGGAGGAATGATACTGAAAATCACAGAAATAAAATAGATTTTAATGTATATTAAAATAGAAAAAATTTGTTTTACTTCATAATAATATTTCACTTTTCCCCCCCTGTACTTTTGATCAAATAAATCAAGTCAAGTCTGCTTTATTGTTAATTTCCACATGTACAGTACATACACACAGAGAATCGAAATTGCGTTACACTCAGACTCCGGTGCATACAGATACCATTAACATTAAAGCCTAAAAATCTAGATCAAATATAAAATGTAGATACAACTATACAATAAGGGAAAGTTAAAAAAGGCATATAATAAAAATCAAGTTAAATAAAGCAGCGCAAGGCAAATAGAGTGCAAATTCAATGAAGTGAACATCAATGCAGATAAAAGACTTGTAGTTAAAAAAAAAACAATTATTATTAAATGCAGTTTTGATGAGTAAACTCCTGTAAAAAATAAATAACTATTTTTTTTCATCAAAATAAATCATTCTGATCCCAAACTCTCACCGGTGTGTGTGTGTGTGTGTAGCACTTACACACTGATCCCCACAATAATAAAGATGTTAAATACTCATCTGAGGAGGATGTGTGACGTACACTTTTCTGTAAACTGAGCCAAACATTTTTTCACTGATTTAGGGTGGAGTAAGAATATTTACTGTATTGCAAGTTAGTTCATACTTAGATATAATTTTATTTGCAATATTACCTTTTCTTTTCATCATCATCTTTAAGAGTTCATGATTATTTCTGTTCAACTTTATTTCTCAGTTGATAATTCTATCCACAATTCAATAAAACACAACACATGCAACTGAGGTACAAGAAGGCTTGACTTCCAAAAGTCATTGAAATCATTTAAAAATCAAAGCGACAGGTTAAAAAAAAAAAGCCTCAGGTCCAAATATTAATTTATCACTAATGAACTGTTTGACAAAAAAATTCCTGCTCCGATGTCCAGATCTGAATCAACCAAGTTGCGAACAGACTCCGAAGACCCGATCTAAAAATTCTAAAAACGGATTTGGATATTAAAAGCATATTAGTATGTTATGTGTATGCCAGGTTAAAGAGATGGGTCTTTAATCTAGATTTAAACTGCAAGAGTGTGTCTGCCTCCCGAACAATGTTAGGTAGGTTATTCCAGAGTTTAGGAGCCAAATAGGAAAAGGATCTGCCGCCCGCAGTTGATTTTGATATTCTATGTATTATCAAATTGCCTGAGTTTTGAGAACGTAGCGGACGTAGAGGAGTATAATGTAAAAGGAGCTCATTCAAATACTGAGGTGCTAAACCGTTCAGGGCTTTATAAGTAATAAGCAATATTTTAAAATCTATACGATGTTTGATAGGGAGCCAGTGCAGCGATGACAGGACCGGGCTAATATGGTCATACTTCCTGGTTCTAGTAAGAACTCTTGCTGCTGCATTTTGGACTAGCTGTAGTTTGTTTATTAAGCGTGCAGAACAACCACCCAATAAAGCATTACAACAATCTAACCTTGAGGTCATAAATGCATGGATTAACATTTCTGCATTTGACAATGAGAGCATAGGCCGTAATTTATATATATTTTTGAGATGGAAAAATGCAATTTTTACAAATGCTAGAAACGTGGCTTTCTAAGGAAAGATTGTGATCAAGTAGCACACTTAGGTTCCTAACTGATGACGAAGAATTGACAGAGCAGCCATCAAGTCTTAGACAGTGTTCTAGGTTATTACAAGCAGAGTTTTTAGGTCCTATGATTAACAACTCAGTTTTTTCAGAATTTAGCAGTAAGAAATTACTCGTCATCCAGTTTTTTATATCGACTATGCATTCCATTAGTTTTTCAAATTGGTGTATTTCACCGGGCCGTGAAGAAATATAGAGCTGAGTATCATCAGCATAACAGTGAAAGCTAACACCATGTTTCCTGATGATATCTCCCAAGGGTAACATATAAAGCGTGAAGAGTAGCGGCCCTAGTACTGAGCCTTGAGGTACTCCATACTGCACTTGTGATCGATATGATACATCTTCATTCACTGCTACGAACTGATGGCGGTCATATCAGTACGATTTAAACATATTCTAATACACTTCCATTAATGCCAACAAAGTGTTCAAGTCTATACAAAAGAATGTTGTGGTCAATTGTGTCAAACGCAGCACTAAGATCCAATAAAACTAATAGAGAGATACATCCACGATCAGATGATAAGAGCAGATCATTTGTAACTCTAAGGAGAGCAGTCTCAGTACTATGATACGGTCTAAATCCTGACTGGAAATCCTCACATATACCATTTTTCTCTAAGAAGGAATATAATTGTGAGGATACCACCTTTTCTAGTATCTTGGACAGAAAAGGGAGATTCGAGATTGGTCTATAATTAACTAGTTCTTTGGGGTCAAGTGACGGATTGACAGCTGCTGTCAGAGTCGCTAAAATGGAGAGTGACTGTAGTGACACAAGTAGCTTTGGAACAGAGCGTTCATTTGAAGTAGAGGACTTTTCTCCCCAACCTTCACCTGAAGTGGAGGATGTCGAGGTGTCTGTTCATATCAATTGAGCCGCTGGCTCAAACTGCAGTCTTAACCCCCGCACTATGTCGCTTTTCAGCGCGAGCTGTGTGGAGAAGCCCATTTCCACCTCCATTGCGTTGGAGAAGCAATCCCGCGTAAAATGCAGTTTGTACACTCCAGCTCTAGACGGGAATCGCGGTCTTCCAGGCCAAGTGCATGCAATCACTGGCGCCTATTTTTAAAGTCTGCTGGGAAACTAGCAGTCCAGCAGTGCTGTCACAACCAGCAACACTACACATACGTACCATCCTGACCACTGTACTAAATACAGATAAATCTATGCTAACTTGAAGCGATCCTAACTGATGCAATACTATGCTACTAACTATGCTTCTAACAATACTAACATTACACTAACAACTATGCTAATTAACTACAAAGGCTACACAAAATAATATAAATAACTATTTAAATGTATGCTAAATAGATGCTATATAGGTCTATCCTGGTCGCTTTCATCACTCCTGACTCACTACAGTGATTTTGATGGAACAAGATGGTTTTATACTGCCAGGGGCGTGGTGAGCTGGAAACTGCTTACGTCACCTGCCACCGCTTATGTCACTTGCCACCGCAACATCCAATAGAGCATCACAGTCCCCCCCACAGCCCGAGAGAGCTCTGGTGCCGGAAGTAAATTTCCCATTAATTTCTCCCATTGACTTTCAGAAAAATCTGTATCTAAAAAGTTTTAGAGCATGTGTGAGGATAACCAGCTACGGCTGAACTCAGAAGCATATAACATATCATTTCGAATTAAAAAAAATAAGAGAAAATCCAAAAAAAGTCAAAGGTACAAGACTGTACATATTTTCATTTCGAGCGCAGGAACTGCTCATCCCATAAACCACCGCGCCTCACTGAATTCGACTGAAGCCACAACCGCGAACGAGCCTTTTGAATTTTATTTTATATAGTGAATGTGCAGTAATAGCAGTTCTTTCAGTATTAATCGTGTAAATAGTGTTTTATATAGGTAATGTGTATTGATTTTTATATTTATCATCGTGTATTTTATATAGTGTGCGTGTTTGAAAGTGGTTAACGATAACGTCAGCAACATGGTGCAGTGCTTTGTACCTGACTGCCATCACCGCTCAGTTGTCAACAGATGTCGTTACCATTACACAAATGTTCAGTAAATGCACAAAAAGGTATGCCTAGGCTAAATATTGTTTTGACAGTGGCATTATAACATGCTTGATATGACTCATACCATGTGAAGGCTACAGAAGCCTTGCTAAAGACGATAATGCTAACTAATGTTACCAACCTCCCTGCCAAACTCTCGTGGCAGTCAAGGAGATTATGATTGCACTGATAAGTCTACCGTGCAAAAACGCAACACAGGTTTTTATTTTCATTTTTTTTATTAATCTTCAGTCTTCACGGTCCTTTGCGGGGTTTAAAGGTGCTGTAGGGAACTTTTGTAAATATATATTTTTTACATATTTATTAAACCTGTCATTATGTCCTGACAGTAGAATATGAGACAGATAATCTGTGAAAAAAATCAAGCTCCTCTGGCTCCTCCCAGTGTCCTATTGCCATTTGCAGAAACTCCATCGCTCCCGGTAAGAAACAACCAATCAGAGCTGCGGTCCGTAACTTTGTTTGTGTTCAACATGTAGAAAAATGAACATAATAAGCGAGTACACCATGAATCCATTTTCCAAACCGTGTTTTTGGCTTGTCCTGAATCACTAGGGTGCACCTATAATAAGTGCTTATATTCGGACTATTTTAGATTGCTTCGGGGGTACCGCGGCGGAGTAACCCAGTACCTTTGTGATTCTTCATAGACATAAACAGAGAGAAGTAGTTCCGGCTACGATGTTCTTCCGCAAGAGGCAAGCAGTTCTGTTTATTAACCGCTAGAGCGTCAAAAGTTCCCTACCGCAGCTTTAACCAGACGGTTACACAAGCTCCACCAATCAGATGCATCACTGTGGGATTGTTCAGGATTGTGGGTAATGAAGTACTTAGCCAAGACATCACGAATAAAAGGCATTTATATCAAAACAAGGTTAGTGCCCCATGATCCTTTTGGGTTTATATGAGCATATACTATCGCTTAGTACAGCCGTAGCTGGTTTTAAGTCTACCATTCATGTACAAACCCTAGTGTGTATTCTTTGGTGAGGATTCACCAGAAATAGATCTACACTGGAAATCTAGCAAAAACAGAAGGGGGCCTGGTAGAGCCCTCGGCTGACTCCAGTAAACTAAGAAAAGTTTAAATTGAAAATCGAATTGGATTGCAACCTAAAAAAAATATAACTAAATCAGTTTGAGGATCATGACAACCCAAATAAATCTGAATGACATTAAAAAAAAAAGAAAAAAAGAAAGGAAAACACTCACGTTGCCACTGCTTTGTCTTTCAAACAGGTAAATGACTGAACCAAACCCAAAGCCAGTGCCTTCTTGAGATCTGATGTAGGACGTTAATCAGAAACACACACACAGGTCAAATCTAGATTAGAAAACTAGATTTAAATGGATTGTTTGGATTGTAGGACATGAAGAAGTATGAAATAGTTACTAAAGGCAACGTGAAGGGATTAATTTATAACCAGAGTCTCGTTTTCATTTCAAGTTTTAATTTGGTTATTATCCATAACAAGTACTTCCAGTGAGTTTGTTAGAACAAATAAATGTAAAAAACCTTACTCCACTCATTGCAGTTGTATTGTTGACTTTTCTTCTATAAAAGGCTGTGTCCGTTCAACTAGGCACTATTTTCTGTATTTGCTGTGTAACCTTTTATCAATGTGTGGCGTAAGAACACGTCGTGCTGCGGTCACTTGCAGGCATTGAACAACAGAGGTGCATTGATGTGTTGCACACAGTGGTGGACGAAGCACACATGCCATGTACTTGAGTTAAAGTATAGATACCCAAGGTAAAATATTACTCAAGTAAAAGTAGAAGTGCTGCCTTTAAACATTCACTTGAGTAAAAGTACAAAAGTATTTGCCTTCAAATGTACTTAAGTATCCAAGTACAATGCTTTCTTTATTGCTATAATGTCCTATTATCATTTTTGTCACAAGACTCTTGCTTATCTCAGTCTACATAAAGACTCTAATCTCACTCTTGGCACACCAATCTATTAATAAAATGACATTAATTAGTCAGACACTGATGTCTATAAAAAAATTTCATAAGCACAAAAAATTCCTTTAGAACTAAATGAAATAACAGGACTTGAGAGCAGGTAGTTTCAGTTTAACATTTATTTGTAACAGTTATCCAAGTTTTTATTTAAACTTAAACTTGCAAAACACAGGTTAACATGAGTTTTCCTTTACTATATCATATCTGAATGTGTCTGTGTATAAATATAAACTGGCCATATCAGATTCACTGTAATAGGAACTAGTGTTTGTGATCAGAAGAAACGCACTTGCCAGTCACAACTGCATATAGAAGGGGTATATAATACTATTTCAGTTATGAATTTCCCCACACTGTCAGGAACAATATTTAGTAATGCTTTTACATGTAATTGTCAGTATTTGTGTATTATTAACTCTATACTGCTTCACATGAAACTGGTGATACTTGGTAAAAAAATAAATAAATGAATAAAATATATCAAGTAAGGTGACCTCAGCATCATCACCTCTGAGCTGCCTGTTGTGGTTGCAATGAAATCGATCCCTGACATTGCTTTTTTATATTTTTCTTCATTTCAAGTACTGCCTCATCCATCTTACGTCACAGAGTGCTCCTTGATATGAGAGAGGCATTAGGCTGAAGATCACTAAAGGGTTGTAGACTCTGGGTCACACAATTCAACACGGCATGATCAACATTCTTCTGTGTGACTAGCTTGGTTTCTCTCAACTTCAACTGTCTGGAGGTCGAAGAAGCCTCCTCGTGCTCCATTGTCCTTTTCCTTGGTGCTGTTAGGGCAGGGGTGGGCAACAGTTTTAGTCTGAGGGCCACAGTTACTTTGGCAAAGTAAACGGAGGGCCACACTTTGGACAATTGCAATTAAACATAGTTACATGATTAAATGGTACAAATTAATGCAATGCAAATATGTATAAGGCTACTCTACAGTTACTTTGATAGCCTATTTCAAGGCCTGATACTTATTTTTGCTAGGCCTGTCTGACCTAGGCTACTCTTAAGGTTACAATAACTGGATTTACTTTCAAGGATTCATTTCCTACACTACCCTGCATATTGTTCAACTGTCATTCATTCATTCAGCCAGATGTGTCTCCTCTTCCTGATTTGCGTCAGACCCGTCAATCATCTCACTTCACGTGGTTCATCATGCGTGATAACTAAGCTAAAGTGACATTTCTTCACTGAAACAAGAAGCTAATAAATGCACAATTTAAGTATTTGTACGATTATGTGTTTTGTGTGTGATTTTCATGTGATTTGGGGTTTTCATATAAATAATGAATGTCCAAATTGCGAGTGCATCGAGCGCATCGCGGGGGCCGGATTGAAGCAATATGCGGGCCGTATATTGCCCATGTATGTGTTAGAGCAATATCTCTCTGCATGTGGCTACCATGTTTTCTCTGCAAAAAGGAAACATTCAAAACATTAAGTTAAACCAGAGATCAGTCTCCTCTCTTTGATTAAATAAAACAAGCATTTCATGTGCTTTTAGCATGTCATAGATGTATGCTACAGTGTACATTATTTTTCAGAATAGGCTTAGTTAGATCAGTCTTTGGAAGCTGAACTTTTGAAAATAACAATCACTGTTAATAAGGAGCACTCCTTATTATAGTCCTTATTAATCCTTATAGACTTGTAGTGCAAAAAAAAAAAACACTTATTAATAAATGCAGTTTTGATGAGTAAACTCCTGTAAAAAATAAATAATAACAATATTTTTTTTCATCAAAATAAATCATTCTGATCCCAAAACTCTCACCGGTGTGTGTGTGTGTGTGTGTGTGTGTGTGTGTGTGTGGTTGTGTGTGTAGCACTTACACACTGATCCCCACAATAATAAAGATGTTAAATACTCATCACGAGGATGTGTGACGTACACTTTTCTGTAAACTGAGCCAAACAATTTTTCACTGATTTAGGGTAGAGTAAGAATATTTACTGTATTGCAAGTTAGTTCATACTTAGATATAAGAGTTGCGAACAGGTGGCTAAGTGGCGATCTGAATCAACGGAGTCGCGAACAGGCTCTGAAGTGGTGATCCGAATCAACGGAGTCGCGAACAGGCACCGAAGTGGTGATCCGAATCAACGGAGTCGCGAACAGGCTCTGAAGTGGCGATCCGAATCAAAACAATCAAAAATTCATTGTAAAAGAGTTCTATTCATTTTTATAAAAGAAAGCATAAATTTTACTGACCACAAACTTTTGAACTCTAGTTTTTATTGTTACAAAAGACTTCTATTTTAAATAAATTCTCTTCTTTTTTAACTTTTCATTCATCAAAGAATCCTGAAATAAGTATCACAGTTAAGCAGCACAACTCTGATAATAAATCATCATATTAGAATGATTTCTGAAGATCATGTGACACTGAAGACTGGAGGAATGATGCTGAAAATCACAGAAATAAAATAGATTTTAATGTATATTAAAATAGAAAAAATTTGTTTTACTTCATAATAATATTTCACCCCCCCCCCCCTGTACTTTTGATCAAATAAATCAAGTCAAGTCTGCTTTATTGTTAATTTCCACATGTACAGGACATACACACAGAGAATCGAAATTGCGCTACACTCAGACTCCGGTGCATACAGATACCATTAACATTAAAGCCTAAAAATCTAGATCAAATATAAAATGTAGATACAACTATACAATAAGGGAAAGTTAAAAAAGGCATATAATAAAATTAAAAATCAAGTTAAATAAAGCAGCGCAAGGCAAATAGAGTGCAAATTCAATGAAGTGAACATCAGTGCAGATAAAAGACTTGTAGTGCAAAAAAAAAAACACTTATTAATAAATGCAGTTTTGATGAGTAAACTCCTGTAAAAAATAAATAATAATAATTTTTTTCATCAAAATAAATCATTCTGATCCCAAACTTTCACCGGTGTTTGTGTGTGTGTGTGGTTGTGTGTGTAGCACTTACACACTGATCCCCACAATAATAAAGATGTTAAATACTCATCTGAGGAGGATATGTGACGTACACTTTTCTGTAAACTGAGCCAAACAATTTTTCACTGATTTAGGGTAGAGTAAGAATATTTACTGTATTGCAAGTTAGTTCATACTTAGATATAAGAGTCGCGAACAGGCGCCGAAGTGGCGATCCGAATCAACGGAGTCGCGATTCTCGCGAACAGGCGCCGAAGTGGCGATCCGAATCAACGGAGTCGCGATTCTCGCGAACAGGCGCCGAAGTGGCGATCCGAATCAACCGAGTCGCGATTCTCGCGAACAGGCTCCGAAGTGCCGATCAGAATCAACCGAGTCGCGATTCTCGCGAACAGGCTCCGAAGTGGCGATCAGAATCAACCGAGTCGCGATTCTCGCGAACAGGCTCCGAATACACTGCTCGCTGGCGCCGATACAGGATGGCTGCCTCCGTGACGAGCTCCGCATATGTTTTTGTGTTTTTGTTAGTTTGTCCTGTCTTTAGTTATATTCCTGCCATCAGTTTCACCAGGGAAGAACTGCTGAACATTCGGCAGAACGCACCACAAGATGTTTTTCCGGATTTCAATTATTCAGATGTTTTACTGAACGTTGTTATCGGAGGAGCGGCGGCGCTGATCAAACGCTTCAGGACGCGCAGACGGGGGAAGCGAGCGGGAGCACTCGTCAGACTCAGGAAGCGCGGATTTCGAACGCCGTTGCCTAGCATCCATCTGGCAAATCTCCGCTCTCTACCTAACAAAACGGACGAACTCCTTCTGCTTTCTCGGACTAATAAGGATTTCACACACTCTGCTGCTCTGTGTTTCACGGAAACCTGGCTGAATGACGCCATACCGGACAGCGCGCTCCATCTGCCGGGCTTTCAGCTGTTTAGAGCGGATCGCGAATCAGAATCCACGGGGAAATCGCGCGGCGGCGGGACATGCTTTTACATCAATAAACAGTGGTGTACAGATGTAACTGTGTTAAAGAAGACGTGCTGCTCAAATCTCGAAACACTCTTCATTAACTGCAAGCCGTTCTATTCGCCGCGGGAGTTTCACTCGTTCATTCTGGTCAGTGTTTACATCCATCCTCAAGCGCATGTGAGCTCAGCTTTACAGAAACTCGCTGATCAGATCACAGAGACAGAACAACAACACCCGGACTCTGTTTTAATCATTCTTGGGGACTTTAATAAAGCCAATCTGTCCCGTGAACTGCCAAAATACAGACAGCATGTTACTTGTCCCACAAGAGACAGTAATATATTGGATCACTGTTACACAACAATAAAGGATGCATATCACTCTGTTCCACGAGCAGCTTTGGGACGTTCTGATCACCTTCTGGTTCATCTTATACCGTCCTACAGGCAGAAACTAAAATCAGCTAAACCTGTATCAAGGACTGTAAAAAGATGGACTAATGAAGCAGAGCAGGATTTACAATCTTGTTTTGACCTCACTGATTGGAGTGTTTTTGAAGCTGCTGCCACCGATCTGGATGAACTCACAGAGACCGTAACATCATATATCAGTTTCTGTGAGGATATGTGTATTCCTACAAAGACTCAACAAATTTACAATAATGACAAACCGTGGTTCACTGCAAAACTCAGACAGCTCCGTCAGGCCAAAGAAGATGCTTACGTGAAGGGGGACAATGTCTTGTATAAACAGGCTAAATACACACTGGAAAAGGAGATCAAAGTGGCAAAGAGGAATTATTCTGAAAAAATAAGGACTCAGTTCACTTCCAACGACTCCGCATCAGTGTGGAAAAGTCTAAAGAAGATCACCAATTACAAGACACCACCCCCCAGCACTGTAGAGAATCAACGACTGGCAGACGATCTGAACGAGTTTTACTGCAGGTTTGAAAGAACACCCATCACCTGCCCTGAACGCCTCCCCACAAAACCATTCACACCCTTCACAACTCCTGCAACCAGCCCTGAATGTCTCTCCAAACTACCGTTCACACCATTAACAGCTCCTGCAACCCATCCTGAACACCTCTCCAATCAAGCACTCTCACCATTCTCACCTCCTGCATCCCCCCTCTCCCCCACACCTGCAATTCAGATCAGTGAGGATGCGGTGCGCCAGGTCTTCCGGAAGCAGAAAAGGAAAAAAGCACCAGGCCCAGATTGTGTTACACCAGCCTGTCTGAAATCCTGTGCTGACCAGCTGGCCCCCATCTTCACACAGATCTTCAACAGATCGCTGGAGCTGTGCGAAATCCCTTCATGCCTCAAACGTTCCACCATCATCCCCATCCCTAAGAAACCCAAAATTACAGGACTAAATGACTACAGGCCTGTGGCTCTAACGTCTGTAGTCATGAAGTCATTTGAAAAACTGGTGCTGGGCCACCTGAAGGACATCACTGGGCCCTTGCTGGATCCTCTTCAGTTTGCTTACAGAGCAAACAGGTCTGTGGACGATGCAGTAAACATTGGACTGCATTATGTTCTGCAACACCTAGACAGACCGGGGACTTATGTGAGGATCCTGTTTGTGGACTTCAGCTCGGCCTTCAACACGATCATCCCAAACCTCCTCCTGCCCAAACTAAATCAGCTCTCCGTGCCCACCTCAGTCTGTCAGTGGATCAACAGCTTCCTGACAGACAGGCAGCAGCTAGTGAGGCTGGGAAAATACACATCCAGCACCCGTACAATCAGCACCGGAGCTCCCCAGGGCTGTGTCCTCTCCCCACTGCTCTTCTCCCTGTACACCAACGATTGCACATCTAAGGACCCCTCTGTCAAGCTCCTGAAGTTTGCAGATGACACCACACTCATCGGCCTCATTCAGGACGGTGACGAGTCTGCTTACAGACAGGAGGTAAAAGAGCTGGCTGTCTGGTGCAGTCTCAACAACCTGGAGCTTAACACCCTCAAAACAGTGGAGATGATCGTGGACTTCAGGAGAAACCCCCCTGCACTCCCCCCACTCACCATCATGAACAGCCCTGTGACTGCAGTGGAGTCATTCAGGTTCCTGGGAACCACCATCTCTCAGGACCTGAAGTGGGACATTCACATTGACTCCATCGTAAAAAAGGCCCAGCAAAGGTTGTACTTTCTCCGCCAGCTGAGGAAGTTTAACCTGCCACAGGAGCTGCTGAAACAGTTCTACTCCACCATCATTGAATCCATCCTCTGCACTTCAGTAACTGTCTGGTTCAGCTCAGCTTCTAAATCTGACCTCAGAAGACTACAGAGAGTAGTCCGGACTGCTGAGCGAATCATTGGTTCAACTCTCCAATCTATTCAAGAACTGTACTTATCCAGAGTGAGAAAAAGGGCTGTCAAAATCTCTCTGGACCCCTCACATCCAGCACACTCCCTCTTTGAACTGTTGCCATCTGGTCGACGCTACAGAGCACTGAGCACTAGAACGACCAGACACAGGACCAGTTTCTTCCCTCAGGCAATCCATCTTATGAACAGCTGACAATAATGGCGAACACACTACACTTTATATTTATATACACACACACTTTATTTATCTAACACACATACTTAGTATACACTTAAATTTTGCACACAATATATATGTACATACATAACTTCATTTTGTAATATACCTGCCTACAATTGTCATTTGTATATTGTCATTCACTATCTACTTATTTGTATTTTTTTTATTTTTTTTATTATTATTTTTTTATTTATTTTTTTATTATGTGTTTTATGTTCTGTCGCTGTCATTCTGTTGTACTGCGGAGCTTCTGTCACGAAAACAAATTCCTCGTATGTGTAAACATACCTGGCAATAAAGCTCATTCTGATTCTGATTCTGATTCTGACATTGCTTTTTGATATTTTTCTTCATTTCAAGTACTGCCTCATCCATCTTACGTCGCAGAGTGCTCCTTGATATGAGAGAGGCATTAGGCTGAAGATCACTAAAGGGTTGTAGACTCTGGGTCACACAATTCAACACGGCATGATCAACATTCTTCTGTGTGACTAGCTTGGTTTCTCTCAACTTCAACTGTCTGGAGGTCGAAGAAGCCTCCTCGCTCTCCATTTTCCTTTTCCTTGGTGCTGTTAGGGCAATACATCTCTGCATGTTAAACCAGAGATCAGTCTCCTCTCTTTGATTAAATAAAATAAGCATTTCATGTGCTTTAAGCATGTCATAGATGTATGCTACAGTGTACATTATTTTTCAGAATAGGCTTAGTTAGATTATAGTCTTTGGAAGCTGAACTTTTGAAAATAACAATCACTGTTAATAAGGAGCACTCCAGTGTTTAAGCATTACACATGCACCAATGCTACATTTTCGTATAATGTAATCATTATGTTCCCAACTTGTAATAATTACTTGAACTAGCTCATTGTTCACTTTAAATGAAAAAAAGATGTTAGCTAATAACAGCATGATTTTTATTATCTAAGAACTGTAAATTTCTGACACAGATAACTTGGACACAGTCACCTCTGATAACAGATCACTCTAAATTGTAATGTAGACATACTTTCTGTAAAGGTACTTTGAAACTATATGTATTGTGAAAAATGCTAATACAAATAAATGGAATTGGATACACTGCATGTAAAACTATTCAAAATAGAATTTATATTCCAACATAACATGTTAACATCGAATTTCACAATATCAGAGCCCTCAGCTTGAAAAGTTTCAAAAACAAATACTATGAAATATGGTGAAACCGCTAACTTAGCTGATGACGTGTGCCATGTCCCTGGTGACGTGATGTCACATTTTATGTATTTTAACATACACACTGATACAGTTTTCTGCAAGCTATTGTTAGATTTCTCGTTAAAAAAAAGCAGAGGTGTCAAGTAACGAAGTACAAATACTTCGTTACTGTACTTAAGTAGAAATTTGGGGTATCTATACTTTACTTGAGTGATTATTTTTCAGCCGACTTTTTACTTCTACTCCTTACATTTTCAGGCAAGTATCTGTACTTTCTACTCCTTACATTTTAAAAATAGCTTCGTTACTGCTGTTTCATTTCAGCTTGTTTTCATTCCGGCTTGTCATCATTCAAAAAAAAAAAAAAAAAAAAAAAAAAAAAACCTATCCAGATAAATCGCGCCATCCGGATGGAGTGAATTTGATTGTGGTTGGATGAGAAGTATTAACATATACCATTCCGACACCCTATTGGTCTGTACTCGATCCATCGCACCTGCACGTGACACAAATCACATCACAGTCCAGCCAGGACATAGACAGTTTTGGGTTCGTTTATCAAAAAAATATATTTCTTAAAAGTAGGGTTGGGTATGGAAACGGTATCCGATCGCCTCAGAGTCAGTCCGCTTAAATTTCACATGAAACCAGCGTCAGACCGGTCTCCTCCCGTCTTTCAGTGCGCTCTTCAATCCGCAGAGGCGCAGACCGCGAACGGAGCAGCGCATGCGCACTTAAACAAACAGAGGACACAAGGTGTGTGTTTATCGATAGATTGTTAGAATATCCATATCTGTGCAGTTCTTTGTCATAAATACAGTTTACAAAAGGTCACGAGGTAGCAGTCGGTTTCTCATCTGTAAAGTTTTTGCTCATCACACCACAGCCGTTTCCTCCAGCGAAAATCTAGCCCTTAACACATATGAACCAACACATACTTTAATTACACTTACTTAAATATACTTAATTTAATCATACGGACTTTATACATACACTACTGTGCAAAAGTCTTAGACACGTTAGTATTTTCACTTAAAAGAATGGTGTTCGGACAGTTATTTATATATATTGCTGTAGTGTGTCAGTATAAAATATCAGTTTACATTTCCAAACATTAATTTTGCCGTTGTCAGACTGCTTGTGCATTCCAAATCGCACTAGATTATTATACAAATTAATGGCAAACTGATATTTCCAACTGACACACTACAGCAAAAGATATAAATAACTGGCTTAAAACCCCTTTTTAGGGAGAAAATACTCATTTTTCCATAAGACTTTTGCACAGTACTGTATTTTAAAAACGACATTGTTGCTACTTTATAAAGAATGAGCATACAGTAATTCACAGAACTGATTTAAAACAGTGACAGACAGCACTCATCTTAACTAAATATCAGAGTGAGTGACAGAGATACAGTAGAAACATTATGTGTGGTTTTGTATTAAATAATGACCCAGATTGTGAAATACATTTATTAGCCTTAGATTAAGGGAAGCACAACTTGCACAACAAGCTATGGATTTATTTTAAATATTTGTAATGTTCTTTAAAGTTATCCATAGTTTTTTTGTGGTTCTTTTTTTTAAAGTATCGGTTCAGGCACCGTTTAGGAGCCGGTACCGTTTTAAAAGTATTGAAAAGGCACTGGACCTTACTTAAAAGTTATTATTTCTCACTGGCTCATTTACCAAATGAGTGCTTTTTCTTCGTCCTCCACAAATTAAGCTACTGTAGGTAGTTCGGTGGCGAGACGTTTTAATAAATTAGCGTTTTCGATTGACGATGCGATTGACAAAGTTGTGATAAGTAGGCTATACCAACTTTGTAACTCGTTCCCCCCCGAACACTGGACATAGCAGACGTATGTACCAAATACAAGAAGCTATCAATCAAGAAAGTATCAGGATTATGATTTCTTTTTCAGTTTTAGTTTTTGATCAATCACTTGGATTAATCATTCATTTTGACAGCACTATAATGTTTACTGTAAATAGACAACCATACAAGTGTAATTGTTACTAAGCCTGCACCAATGTTCTTGTCCATCGCCTTCGCAGATTCCTGCAGCTAATCATGGATGTACATTTACATTCCATTAAAAGTTATTGATGACAAGCCTCTGAAGTTTGACTTTTTGCACCATAACAATACTTATTGGCAACTAGTCATCATATCTCTAGTCCTTTAATGTATTTGCATTGTACTAAAGTGCGTTCATTTTAAATGGGCATATATGCGGCTGAGGAAGACCTGAAGGTCGAAACGTTGCTTGATTAAATTCCTCTGGAGCAGTAGTTTTCAGTGTTCAGACTTCACTTCTTTATTTGTCTATATCATTTAGTTGTCTTGCACCTGCGTCCTAATTGGATGTTTGGGATGTGCACACCATTTTTGTATTTTCATATATGCGGCTGAAACAGGAAGCCTAGTGCATCCCAAATTTTTCAACATGAACATTTTAATATAACATTATAGTCATTATGGCATATGGCCTTTAGAAAAATGTTTTTTGAGGTGGGGTAGTACACAATAGGCCCCTGTGGTGCGGCCTAAGCTTTTGTTCTTAATGGCATTTTTTTCCCCTTACATTACTTTTACTTTTATACTTTAAGTAGTTTTTTAAACCAGTACTTTTACACTTTTACTTGAGTAAAAAGCTTGAGTTGATACTTCAACTTCTACAAAAGTCTTTTTAAACCCTAGTATCTATACTTCTACTTGAGTAATGAATGCCAGTACTTTTGACACCACTGAAAAAAAGTGAAATGAAAATGGCTTAGCTCTACGTGTTTCCTTAGATTGGAAGGAGAATTCTTGTATGAGGAAATTGTACAGGGCCGATGCAAGCAGACAAGGCACTTAAAAATGAAGGACCCGTTCTTTTCAATAACTTCAAAAAGTGCGCAAATAAGGCCATGGGTGTTGTGGCATGTTAGAGTCAGTAACGTTAGTTTCTTCCATCATTGATCAAGACACTGGCGCTCAATGTTATGCCTGTTGCACTGATGTGATGTCACGTCACTCACCTTGAACCCAAGGCGCCAACAGGGGCAAGTAAAACAAACTACCACTTTAAAGTACTGCTGAAAAATGATATTTCATAAGAATTCATGTCTGAACAGGGCTTGAGAAGCAATGCAGACTTTATATGCGGTGGATGGGAAAACACATTTCTTACCTCTTGACAGAGAAGACAGTTCTGCAAAATAACTGCATCCGATCTTTATACGTGTAACTTAATTAACCAAACACAAATCTGAAGTAAACTCATAATGAACACTATAACTTTGTAACTGGAGTCAATTTGAATAGAAGTAAACGCGTTTCACAATCACCTCGTGTTACAGCGTATAATACAGATCTCGTGTGAATATTATAAAGTTGTTGTAACAATAATATCTGCAAAATAAAATGAAAATTTGATGAGGAAAAATCCGTGTAACGACACACCAAACGCTCTGCAGATGTAAGGGCGCAGGCGCGCACACAGCTCCTCCTTTCAGTTTTCAAAATAAGAGTCCTGGTTTCTCACCACTGCAGTGAAGACTATTCTTAGACTTATCGCTTTCACAAAATCAGATTATCTCACTGTTTTTACATATTTTAATCAGTAAAACACTGTTCACGTCACATTAAAGCTTCAGGAAAAACAAGCGCGCTCGTTTATAGCCAGTTAAAATAAGGAAGCAAAGCAAAGGACAGCCTGTTGGCTAGTAAACTAGTTAACTGGTGAATCACCTGGTTAGCTTTAAACTAGCTTTCAAATGAGCCTGATGAATTCAGTAAACATGACTATATGCTCATGGGCATTATGGACTTGTTTATTTAAAGTGAATTAATATAATTCAGACCTTCTCCTCGCTGGATGAGCAGTCAGGTTCTCTGCTGTGTCGAGCGCTGGTGTGTGGACTCTGGTGATGATGTGATGATGAACCCATTTAACTGTAGAGCTGTAGCTGAATAGTTTGGCCTACTACGCTGCTGAAATTTAATGTTGGTCATTATGGTGGAACTTAATATTTAATAACAAATATTTTCTGAAGTGGTACTTGGTATAGAAAGTTTGAGAACCACTGGTTTAAAGAAATGGTATAATATGAAATCCTGCTTTTAAAGAACTTTTCAGTAAACCATTCTTCTTTCCCCTTGTAGAGTCATCGAGGATCCAGTTTATTCTTGAAACATTGGTCAGAAATTGTTCATCTGCTACATTGCACTGTCACTTCTGCTAGAGATGCTTTGACCTTTTGTGATAGGTTTTGATTGTGCTTTGTTTAATAAAAACGTACTGAATTTGATTTGACTTGTTTTTCTACACTGTAATGTTAGTGTTCTGATTAAAACAGTGTAACTGGGGGCTCTGAAAACACTGCTTGGGAATAATTTGTGAATTGTAAACTTTCATCTGAATGCATTACTAAAACATGTTTTTTACAGAAACTGTAGTTTTCCAATAAAATAAAAGATCCACTGGTTTCAGTCATAAAGGTACAATGGTTTGTCTTGCAAGTGCTGCAAAAATATAAATTTATATGCAAAAACATTGTACAAAAACCCTTAAATATTATTGGATTTGGATTGTTCTACTACATGTTTTTAACAATACATCCATGCATATTCTGCATAATAAAGTGTGGGATTATTTTCATCTGTTTTATACAGTATGTTTCCAAAATAAAACTGCTGTTTTACAGTTTTGAGCATGTGATAGTTTATTGAAGTGGATTGTAAAGCCATTGCTGCCAGTCATTAGATTTTTAGCTTTGATCCTGTCCTGTGGATCTCAATTCAAACTCGGATCTTATTGAACATAGCATTGTGTATTTATACACGGGGCAAGGTACGAAGGTGAAACAACGTCAAAATCAACACCTCATTCAGCGTTAATCCAAGGTCTGCAGAACGACCGTCCTTCGCCCATGAGGAAGGGAAATCTTTTTAAACACTGACAGGAACATTCAGAGCTGATTTCAAAGTTACTGCGTTTATAAAACAACTCTATGAAAGACTCAGATCACGTATCTAAAAATAAATCGCTATAGTAAAAGAGAAATAATAAAAGGAGTGAAGTTTTCTACCGTTCTGCTGTGTTTGGTCCTCACGCGCGTCTGACGCTCCGCGGCGCGTCTCCGCCCCTCACACGCGCGTTTACAGCGCTAAATTAATCATCTGTTCTAATTATTATACATTTACTTCATTGTCAGCTTCAGGTACTTCATTTATTATTGTTCAATGAACTGTTTGAAACAAAAAAAGGTTGTATTTCAGTGTCTCTGCAGGGGATTATAGATCAACAGCGCCACCTGCTGTCGACACGCGGTTATTGATAGTGATGCCACAGTCAAAAATCAGTAATAATTCAAACTTATCAAAATAAAATATATAAAATAATGGTTTCTATTTTGATATCCTTTAAAATATAATTTATTTCTGTGTTTAAAAAACGTAATAAATCATTCTGATCCCAAACTCTGAACGGTGTGTGTGTGTGTGAGTGTGTGTGTGTGTGTGTGTGTGTGTGTGTGGTTGTGTGTGTAGCACTTACACACTGATCCCCACAATAATAAAGATGTTAAATACTCATCTGAGGAGGATGTGTGACGTACAGTTTTCTGTAAACTGAGCCAAACATTTTTTCACTGATTTAGGGTAGAGTAAGAATATTTACTGTATTGCGCAAGTTAGTTCATACTTAGATATAATTTTATATGCAATATTACCTTTTCTTTTCATCATCATCTTTAAGAGTTCATGATTATTTCTGTTCAACTTTATTTCTCAGTTGATAATTCTATCCACAATTCAATAAAACACAACACATGCAACTGAGGTACAAGAAGGCTTGACTTCCAAAAGTCATTGAAATCATTTAAAAATCAAAGTGACAGGTAAAAAAAAAAGCCTCAGGTCCAAATATTAATTAATCACTAATGAACTGTTTGAAAAAAAAAAAAATATTTTACATGTGCACAATCCCTCAATAAAACCAATGGGAAAAAAATAAAATAATAATACAAATAATAATAAAATAATCAATAATGCCTCTATTTTTAGAATGCTCCTATTTAAGTTGTTTTTTCCTTTTTTTTTTTTTTTTCGGGACCATAATTCTGATAAGCTGAAAAGGGTCTGAGTCCGGTGCAGGGCTCTACTCCACAGTTCTGATCTGAATCAAATAACTCGCACTTCCTAGTCCGATGTCCAGATCTGAATAAAAAAAAAATAAAAAAAATCACAAACATGCTCCGAAGTCCCGATCTGAATCAACGGAGTCGCGAACTTTTACTTCATAATAATATTTCACTTTCCCCCCCCCCTGTACTTTTGATCAAATAAATCAAGTCAAGTCTGCTTTATTGTTAATTTCTACATGTACAGGACATACACACAGAGAATCGAAATTGCGTTACACTCAGACTCCGGTGCATACAGATACCATTAACATTAAAGCCTAAAAATATAGATCAAATATAAAATGTAGATACAACTATACAATAAGGGAAAGTTAATAAAGGCATATAATAAAATTAAAAATCAAGTTAAATAAAGCAGCGCAAGGCAAATAGAGTGCAAATTCAATGAAGTGAACATCAGTGCAGATAAAAGACTTGTAGTGCAAAAAAAAAAAACACTTATTAATAAATGCAGTTTTGATGAGTAAACTCCTGTAAAAAATAAATAATAACAATATTTTTTTCATCAAAATAAATCATTCTGATCCCAAACTCTCACAGGTGTTTGTGTGTGTGTGTGTGTGTGTAGCACTTACACACTGATCCCCACAATAATAAAGATGTTAAATACTCATCTGAGGAGGATATGTGACGTACACTTTTCTGTAAACTGAGCCAAACAATTTTTCACTGATTTAGGGTAGAGTACGAATATTTACTGTATTGCAAGTTAGTTCATACTTAGATATAAGAGTTGCGAACAGGCGGCTAAGTGGCGATCCGAATCAACGGAGTCGCGATTCTCGCGAACAGGCTCCGAAGTGTCGATCTGAATCAAAACAATCAACAATTCATTGTAAAAGAGTTCTATTTTTTTTAAAAGAAAGAATACATTTTACTGACCACAAACTTTTGAACTCTAGTGTTTATTGTTAGAAAATACTTCTATTTTTAATAAATTCTCTTCTTTTTATCTTTTCATTCATCAAAGAATCCTGAAAGAAGTATCACAGTTTCAGCAGCACAACTCTGATAATAAATCATAATATTATAATAATTTCTGAAGATCATGTGACACTGAAGACTGGAGGAATGATGCAGAAAATCACAGAAATAAAATAGATTTTAATGTATATTAAAATAAAAAATGTAGTTTTACTTCATAATAATATTTCACTTTTTCCTGTATTTTTGATCAAATAAATGCAGTTTTGATGAGTAAACTCCTGTAAAAAACAAAAAACAAAATAAACAACAACAAAAAAAAACACATAATAAATCATTCTGATCCCAAACTCTCACCGGTGTGTGTGTGTGTGGTTGTGTGTGTAGCACTTACACACTGATCCCCACAATAATAAAGATGTTAAATACTCATCTGAGGAGGATGTGTGACGTACACTTTTCTGTAAACTGAGCCAAACATTTTTTCACTGATTTAGGGTAGAGTAAGAATATTTATTGTATTGCGCAAGTTAGTTCATACTTAGATATAATTTTATCATCATCATCTTTAAGAGTATATGATAATTTCTGTTCAACTTTATTTCTCAGTTGATTAATCCATCCACAATTCATAAAACACAACACATGCAACTTCCAAAAGTCATTGAAATCATTTAAAAATCAAATCGACAGACTAAAAAAAAAAGTCTCAGCTCCAAATATTCATTATAATGAACTGTTTGACAAACACTTCCTGCATCGATGTCCAGATCTGAATTTAAAAAAAAAATAATCCTCCGCGAACACGCTCCGAAGTGCCGATCTGAATCAAAACAATCAACAATACATCCTAAAAGAGTTCTATTTTATTTTATTTTTTTAAAAAGAAAGAATACATTTTACTGACCACAAACCTTTGAACTCTAGTGTTTATTGTTAGAAAAGACTTCTATTTTAAATAAATGCTCTTCTTTTTTAACTTTTCATTCATCAAAGAATCCTGAAAGAAGTATCACAGTTCAGCAGCACAACTCTGATAATAAATCATCATATTATAATGATTTCTGAAGATCATGTGACACTGAAGAATGGAGGAATGATGCTGAAAATCACAGAAATAAAATAGATTTTAATGTATATTAAAATTATTTTTGATCAAATAAATGCAGTTTTTATGAGTAAACTCCTATAAAAAACAAAAAACAAAATAAACAACAACAAAAAAACATAATAAATCATTCTGATCCCAAACTCTGACCAGTGTGTGTGTGTGTAGCACTTACACACTAATCTCCACAATAATAAAGATGTTAAATACTCACCTGAAGAGGAAACAATGTTGCATCATAATGAAAGGATGTGTGACATACACTTTTCTGTAAACTGAGCCAAACATTTTTTCACTGATTTAGGGTAGAGTAAGAATATTTACTGTATTGCGCAAGTTAGTTCATACTTAGATATAATTTTATCATCATCATCTTTATGTGTTCATGATTATTTCTGTTCAACTTTATTTCTCAGTTGATAATTCTATCCACAATTCAATAAAACACAACACATGCAACTGAGGTACAAGAAGGCTTGACTTCCAAAAGTCATTGAAATCATTTAAAAATCAAAGCGACAGGTTAAAAAAAAGCCTCAGGTCCAAATATTCATTAATCACCAATAAACTGTTTGACAAACATTTCCTGCTTCGATGTCCAGATCTGAATTTAAAAAATAATAATAATCACAAACAGTCTCCGGAGTCTCGAACTGAATTAACCGAGTCGAGAACAGGCTCCGAAGTTCCGATCTGAATCAACCGAGTCGCGAACAGGCTCCGAAGTGTCGATCTGAATCAAAACAATCAACAATACATCCCAAAAGAGTTCTATGTTTTTTTTAAAAGAAAGAATACATTTTACTGACCACAAACTTTTGAACTCTAGTGTTTATTGTTAGAAAATACTTCTATTTTTAATAAATGCTCTTCTTTTTATCTTTTCATTTATCAAAGAATCCTGAAAGAAGTATCACAGATTCAGCAGCACAACTCTGATAATAAATCATAATATTATAATAATTTCTGAAGATCATGTGACACTGAAGACTGGAGGAATGATGCAGAAAATCACAGAAATAAAATAGATTTTAATGTATATTAAAATAAAAAATGTAGTTTTACTTCATAATATTATTTCACTTTTTCCTGTATTTTTGATCAAATAAATGCAGTTTTCATGAGTAAACTCCTGTAAAAAAAAACAACAACAAAATAAACAACAACAAAAAAACATAATAAATCATTCTGATCCCAAACTCTGAACGGTGTGTGTGTGTGTGTGTGTGTGTGTGTAGCACTTACACACTAATCCCCACAATAATAAAGATGTTAAATACTCACCTGAAGAAGAAACAATGTTGCATCATAATAAAAGGATGTGTGACGTACACTTTTTTGAAAACTGAGCCAAACATTTTTTCACTGATTTAGGGTAGAGTAAGAATATTTACTGTATTGCGCAAGTTAGTTCATACTTAGATATAATTTTATATGCAATATTACCTTTTCTTTTCATTATCATCTTTAAGAGTTCATGATAATTTCTGTTCAGTTGATTAATTTCTCAGTTGATTAATCCATCCACAATTCATAAAACACAACACATGCAACTTCCAAAAGTCATTGAAATCATTTAAAAATCAAATCGACAGGCTAAAAAAAAGTCTCAGCTCCAAATATTCATTATAATTAACTGTTTGACAAACACTTCCTGCATCGATGTCCAGATCTGAACTTAAAAAAAAATCACAAACAGTCTCCGGAGTCTCGATCTGAATCAACGGAATCGCGAACATGCTCCGAAGTGCCGATCTCAAAACTTCGACCAACGAATGTAAAAATTAAATGCATTTTAATATAGTAAAAATAATTTAGAATGGTCTTCCTCTATATTATATTAACAGCCTAACTTTAAAAGAGCAATGCACCATAAGATCACCTTTACACTATAAAAAAACACTATATTGCAGCCTATATTAATAACCTCTATGTAAAAAAACGTAGAATACCGTTCTTACCAAATTCATTCAACACGTTATTAAATCATAATTAGTTTTTAAACCCTGACAGGAACTTTCAGATCTGATTTCAAAGTTACTGCGTTTATAAAACAACTCTATGAAAGACTCAGATCACGTATCTAAAAATAAATCGCTATAGTAAAAGAGAAATAATAAAAGGGGTGAAGTTTCCTACCGTTCTGCTGTGTTTGGTCCTCACGCGCGTCTGACGCTCCGCGGCACGTCTCCGCCCCTCACACGCGCGTTTACAGCGCTACATTAATCATCTGTGCTAATTATTATACATTTACTTCATTGTCAGCTTCAGGCACTTCATTTATTATTGTTCAATGAACTGTTTGAAACAAAAAAAAAAGGTTGTATTTCAGTGTCTCTGCAGGGGATTATAGATCAACAGCGCCACCTGCTGTCGACACGCGGCTATTGATAGTGATGCTACAGTCAAAAATCATTAATAATTCAAACTTATCAAAATAAAATATATCAAATAATGATTTCTATTTTAATATCCTTTAAAATATCATTTATTTCGGTGATGTGCAGCTGTATTTTCTGCATCATTCCTCCAGTCTTCAGTGTCACATGATCTCCAGAAATCAGTCTAATATGATGATTTATTATTAGAATTATTAATAGCTGTGATGCCAAATATTATTTTGGAAGCTGTGACACCTTTTTCAGAATTCTTCGATGAATACATTTTTAAAAAGAAAAGCGTTTATTAAAATATAAATCTCTTCTAACAATATTAATCTTTGATTTCACTTCATATCAATTTAATACATCCTAAAAGAGTTCTAGTTTTTTTAAAAAGAAAGAATACATTTTACTGACCACAAACTTTTGAACTCTAGTGTTTATTGTTAGAAAATACTTCTATTTTTAATAAATGCTCTTCTTTTTATCTTTTCATTTATCAAAGAATCCTGAAAGAAGTATCACAGTTTCAGCAGCACAACTCTGATAATAAATCATAATATTATAATAATTTCTGAAGATCATGTGACACTGAAGACTGGAGGAATGATGCTGAAAATCACATAAATAAAATAGATTTTAATGTATATTAAAATAAAAAATGTAGTTTTACTTCATAATAATATTTCACTTTTTCCTGTATTTTTGATCAAATAAATGCAGTTTTGATGAGTAAACTCCTGTAAAAAAACAACAACAAAATAAACAACAACAAAAAAAAAACATAATAAATCATTCTGATCCCAAACTCTGAACGGTGTGTGTGTGTGTAGCACTTACACACTAATCCCCACAATAATAAAGATGTTAAATACTCACCTGAAGAGGAAACAATGTTGCATCATAATGCAAGAATGTGTGACGTATACTTTTCTGAAAACTGAGCCAAACATTTTTTCACTGATTTAGGGTAAAGTAAGAATATTTACTGTATTGCGCAAGTTAGTTCATAATTAGATATAATTTTATCATCATCATCTTTAAGAGTTCATGATAATTTCTGTTCAGTTGATTAATTTCTCAGTTGATTAATCCATCCACAATTCATAAAACACAACACATGCAACTTCCAAAAGTCATTGAAATCATTTAAAAATCAAATCGACAGGCTAAAAAAAAGTCTCAGCTCCAAATATTCATTATAATGAACTGTTTGACAAACACTTCCTGCATCGATGTCCAGATCTGAATTTAAAAAAAATCACAAACAGTCTCCGGAGTCTCGATCTGAATCAACGGAGTCGCGAACATGCTCCGAAGTGCCGATCTGAATCAACCGAGTCGCGAACAGGCTTCGAAGTGCCGATCTGAATCAACCGAGTCGCGAACATGCTCCGAAGTGCCGAACTCAATCAACCAAGTCGCGAACACGCTCCGAAGTGCCGATCTGAATCAACCGAGTCGCGAACAGGCTCCGAAGTGCCGATCTGAATCAACGGAGTCGCGAACACGCTCCGAAGTGCCGATCTGAATCAACGGAGTCGCGAACAGGCTCCGAAGTGCCGATCTCAATCAACCGAGTCGCGAACACGCTCCGAAGTGCCGAACTCAATCAACCAAGTCGCGAACACGCTCCGAAGTGCCGATCTGAATCAACCGAGTCGCGAACAGGCTCCGAAGTGCCGATCTGAATCAACCGAGTAGCGAACAGGCTCTGGAGTGCCGATCTGAATCAAAACAATCAACATTACATCCTAAAAGAGTTCTATTTTTTATTTTTTTTTAAAAGAAAGAATACATTTTACTGACCACAAACTTTTGAACTCTAGTGTTTATTATTAGAAAATACTTCTATTTTTAATAAATGCTCTTCGTTTTATCTTTTCATTTATCAAAGAATCCTGAAAGAAGTATCACAGTTTCAGCACCACAACTCTGATAATAAATCATAATATTATAATGATTTCTGAAGTTCATGTGACACTGAAGACTGGAGGAATGATGCAGAAAATCACAGAAATAAAATAGATTTTAATGTATATTAAAATAAAATGTTTTGTTTTACTTCATAATAATATTCCACTTTTTTCCTGTATTTTTGATCAAATAAATGCAGTTTTTATGAGTAAACTCCTGTAAAAACACAAACAAAATAAACAACAACAAAAAAACATAATAAATCATTCTGAACCCAAACTCTGAATGGTGTGTGTGTGTGTGTGTGTGTGTGTGTGTGTGTGTAGCACTTACACACTAATCTCCACAATAATAAAGATGTTAAATACTCACCTGAAGAGGAAACAATGTTGCATCATAATGAAAGGATGTGTGACGTACACCGATCTGAATATTTATTGTATTCCACAAGTTAGTTCATACTTAGATATCATTTTATATGCAATATTACCTTTTCTTTTAATTATCATCTTTAAGAGTTCATGATAATTTCTGTTCAACTTTATTTCTCAGTTGATAATTCCATCCACAATTCATAAAACACAACACATGCAACTGAGATACAAGAAGGCTTTACTTCCAAAAATAATTGAAATCATTTAAAAATCAAATGGACAGGTTAAAAAAAAAGCCTCAAGTCCAAATATTCATTAACCACCAATAAACTGTTTGACAAACATTTCCTCCTTCGATGTCCAGATCTGAATTTAAAAAATAATAATAATCACAAACAGTCTCCGGAGTCTCGATCTGAATCAACCGAGTCGCGAACATGCTCCGAAGTCCTGATATGAATCAACAGAGTTGCGAACATGCTCCGAAGTGCCGAACTGAATCAACGGAGACGCGAAGATGCTCCGAAGTGCCGATCACAATCAACCGAGTCGCGAACAGGCTCCGAAGTGCCGATCTGAATCAACCGAGTCGCGAACAGGCTCCGAAGTGCCGATCTGAATCAACCGAGTCGCAAACAGGCTCCGAAGTGCCGATCTGAATCAAAACAATCAACAATACATCCTAAAAGAGTTCTATTTTTTTTTAGAAAGAAAGAATACATTTTACTGACCACAAACTTTTGAACTCTAGTGTTTATTGTTAGAAAATACTTCTATTTTTAATAAATGCTCTTCTTTTTATCTTTTCATTTATCAAAGAATCCTGAAAGAAGTATCACAGTTTCAGCAGCACAACTCTGATAATAAATCATAATATTATAATAATTTCTGAAGATCATGTGACACTGAAGACTGGAGGAATGATGCAGAAAATCACAGAAATAAAATAGATTTTAATGTATATTAAAATAAAAAATGTAGTTTTACTTCATAATATTATTTCACTTTTTCCTGTATTTTTGATCAAATAAATGCAGTTTTGATGAGTAAACTCCTTTAAAAAACAACAACAACAACAACAACAACAAAAAATAAAAATATAATAAATCATTCTGATCCCAAACTCTGAACGGTGTGTGTGTGTGTGTGTAACAATAATAATACAGATGTTAAATACTCATCTGAAGAGGAAACAATGTTGCATCATAATGCAAGAATGTGTGACGTACACTTTTCTGAAAACTGAGCCAAACAATTTTTCACTGATTTAGGGAAGAGTAAGAATATTTGCTGTATTGCGCAAGTTAGTTCATACTTAGATATAATTTTATCATCATCATCTTTAAGAGTTCATGATCATTTCTGTTCAGTTGATTAATTTCTCAGTTGATTAATCCATCCACAATTCATAAAACACAACACATGCAACTTCCAAAAGTCATTGAAATCATTTAAAAATCAAATCGACAGGCTAAAAAAAAGTCTCAGCTCCAAATATTCATTATAATGAACTGTTTGACAAACACTTCCTGCATCGATGTCCAGATCTGAAATTAAAAAAAAATCACAAACAGTCTCGGGGAGTCTCGATCTGAGTCATCGGAGTCACGAACACGCTCCGAAGTGCAGATCTGAGTCAACCGAGTCGCGAACAGGCTCCGAAGTGCCGATCTGAATCAACCGAGTGGCGAACAGGCTCCGAAGTGCCGATCTCAATCAACCGAGTCGCGAACAGGCTCCGAAGTGCCGATCTGAATCAACCGAGTCGCGAACAGGCTCCGAAGTGCCGATCTGAATCAACCGAGTCGCGAACAGGCTCCGAAGTGCCGAACTGAATCAACCGAGTCGCGAACATGCTCCGAAGTGCCGATCTGAATCAACCGAGTCGCGAACACACTCCGAAGTGCCGATCTGAATCAACCGAGTGGCGAACAGGCTCCGAAGTGCCGATCTCAATCAACCGAGTCGCGAACAGGCTCCGAAGTGCCGATCTGAATCAACCGAGTCGCGAACACGCTCCGAAGTTCCGATATGAATCAATCGAGTCGCGAACATGCTCCGAATTTCCGATCTGAATCAACCAAGTCGCGAACATGCTCCGAAGTGCCGATCTGAATCAACCGAGTCGCGAACACGCTCCGAAGTTCCGATATGAATCAATCGAGTCGCGAACATGCTCCGAATTTCCGATCTGAATCAACCAAGTCGCGAACATGCTCCGAAGTGCCGATCTCAAAACTTCGACCAACGAATGTAAAAATTAAATGCATTTTAATATAGTAAAAATAATTTAGAATGGTCCTCTATATTATATTAACAGCCTAACTTTAAAAGAGCAATGCACCATAAGATCACCTTTACACTATAAAAAAAACATATTGCAGCCTATATTAATAACCTTCCGTTCTTACCAAATTCATTCAACACGTTATTAAATCATAATTAGTTTTTAAACACTGACAGGAACTTTCAGATCTGATTCCAAAGTTACTGCGTTTTTAAAACAACTCTATGAAAGACTCAGATCACGTATCTAAAAATAAATCGCTATAGTAAAAGAGAAATAATAAGAGGAGTGAAGTTTCCTACCGTTCTGCTGTGTTTGGTCCTCACGCGCGTCTGACGCTCCGCGGCGCGTCTCCGCCCCTCACACGTGCATTTACAGCGCTAAATTAATCATCTGTGCTAATTATTATACATTTACTTCATTGTCAGCTTCAGGTACTTCATTTATTATTGTTCAATGAACTGTTTGAAACAAAAAAAGGTTGTATTTCAGTGTCTCTGCAGGGGATTATAGATCAACAGCGCCACCTGCTGTCGACACGCGGTTATTGGTAGTGATGCTACAGTCAAAAATCAGTAATAATTCAAACTTATCAAAATAAAATATATCAAATAATGATTTCTATTTTAATATCCTTTAAAATATCATTTATTTCGGTGATGTGCAGCTGTATTTTCTGCATCATTCCTCCAGTCTTCAGTGTCACATGATCTCCAGAAATCAGTCTAATATGATGATTTATTATTAGAATTATTAATAGCTGTGATGCCAAATATTATTTTGGAAGCTGTGACACCTTTTTCAGAATTCTTCGATGAATACATTTTTAAAAAGAAAAGCGTTTATTAAAATATAAATCTCTTCTAACAATATTAATCTTTGATTTCACTTCTTATCAATTTAATACATCCTAAAAGAGTTCTAGTTTTTTTTAGAAAGAAAGAATACATTTTACTGACCACAAACTTTTGAACTCTAATGTTTATCTAAAAGACTTCTATTTTAAATAAATGCTCTTCTTTTTAACTTTTCATACATCAAAGAATCCTGAAAGAAGTATCACAGTCCAGCAGCACAACTCTGATAATAAATCATCATATTAGAATGATTTCTGAAGATCATGTGACACTGAAGACTGGAGGAATGATGCTGAAAATACAGAAATAAAATAGATTTTAATGTATATTAAAATAGAAAAATTTTGTTTTACTTTATAATAATATTTAACATTTTTCCCTGTATTTTTGTCAAATGCAGCACTGAGATCTAGCAATACCAGCACTGATATTTTACCAGAGTCACAAACTAAGCGAATATCATTTATTATCTTAATGAGTGCTGTCTCTGTGCTGTGATGCAGTCGAATGTTATCCATTTGAGTTTAAGTATTTGTTCAGCTGATTAAAAACTACCTTTTCTATAATTTTGCCTATAAAAGGAAAATTAGATATTGGTCTAAAATCTAAAATCTAAAAGATCTGCTTCTAAGCAATTAAGCACACTGTTGAAAAAAGATGTGGGAGTGTGTCAAGACAACAGGTTGATGATTTTAGTTGCTGCACTATGTCTTCCAGAATTTTGCTATCAATTGCTTCAAAAATAGACATAGAGGATGTGCTAATAGCCTTCCTGATATTGATGATCTTCTCAGAAAAGAAGGACGCAAACTCATTGCATTTTCTGTCTGAGAGCATTTCACCGGGAATCTGACTTGGGGGGTTTGTCAGTCTCTCAACAGTGGCAAAAAGAGTATGAGTGTTATCTAAGTTACTGTTTATAAGGTTTGAGAAGAAATTAATCCGCTCTGCTTTTCTGCATTGTCTTTTCATAGTCTGAACTGCTGTTGATCTTCTCCAAACTGATTTCTGTCTGTTTGTTTTCTTACTGACTATTATTGGAGCAATATCATCAATAACATTCTTAACTTTTGAGTTGAAGTTAACAAGGAGAATATCAACAGAGTCTGCAGAAATGCTTGGTGTTAAAGATATAGCCTCCATAAACAGTTCACTTGTGTTCTCGTTTATGCATCTCCTTTTGACAGAGACAGATCTAGATTCAATCGTATCAGAGATCAAAATATCAAAGAAAATACAGAAGTGATCAGATAGTGCTACGTGTCGTAGTCTTCAGCTGGTGTGCCCAGGAGGGCCACTATATGACTTTGTCTTTCTGTGAGCACATGGCTTGTGTTGTGTTTGTTTGGTGCCATGTGCTCTCTCCTGTCTATTTTCTGACCCCGCCCATCTTGTTACCTCATCATTGTTTTAGTTGCTCCACCTGTGTTTCTCCCTTTCCTCATTCCTTGATTTAATTTGTCCCAGCTGTTCACCAGGGGCCTGTTCTTCGTACGTCGCTTATTACATCCGAGATCAAATGACACATCCAAGATGATATCATCGTGCTAATCATGATCCGGCTAATTGGGTTCTTCGAACACACCTGTTGTGTATGATTAGTATCGCTGGATTGAGTTATGTGAGATAATTGCGCGTTCATGTGTTGGCTTAAAAGGGGGTATGTATCCATACTCGAAACCATGATCAGCAGTGCAGCGATTGGCTGGTGGCAAGACGGCAATGTAATGACGTCATATAATTTAAAACGACACCTGACGAAAAACTTGACAAATTTCTGGACTTAATTTTATAAGGAAACAGCCAAGCAAACAAAACTACATAAATGTTATAATAGATACATGAAATAGATAATAGATACATGTTTTTATTTTATTCGAATTTTTTTCATGATTCCCAATAATTTAGATTCACAATTTATAATAGTTGTGCAGTCTTTTTGTTGTGCAGAAATTTGTATTTCAATGTAGAAATTATCTATTCATTTCATTTTATATTTGGACAGATTTGTTACGTGACAGCATTAATGAAAGTTTCTTAAGGGTCAATATGATCTGCATCTGATATCTGCATCTCCTGCGCTCCATCAAGCCACTCTTATAATAGCAGTCATCACTCAAAATAATGCCCGACTCTTTTATCTGTATAGCATGTGTGTAAGACTCTAATACAATTATGAAGTAATACTTTTATGACAAATAAATATTTCGGTGAATAAAACTGGCTGCGTCTATAGTAGGCTGTTATGGACTACACAGCATTTTTATATTATTTTTAAATATTTTTTTTTATAATTATTATTTTAAATTATTGTCCCTGGATCAGTACGATACTCTTGTAATAAAGTAGCGGTGGTAGCAGACAAATTCTGAGTATCAGTTCTGGTTGAAAAGAAGCGATCTAATCCTGTTTACATGAAATAAGCTGCTCCCGAGCAGGTTTAAGCTAAAAGACCTGTTGCTATGACAGCAGCTCCGGGATGAGCTTCGAAGAACCAAACGATCCAAGATCACGCCAAATCATCAACATTCAAATCCAGCTAACTGAGTTAGCGACGTACAAAGAACGGGCCCCCGATCTGAATTAAAAAAATAAATAAATCACAAACAGGCTCCAGAGTCTCGATCTGAATCAACCGAGTCGCAAACACGCTCCAAAGTGCCGATCTGAATCAACCGAGTCGCGAACATGCTCCGAAGTGCCGATCTGAATCAACCGAGTCGCGAACAGGCTCCGAAGTGCCGATCTGAATCAAAACAATCAACAATACATCCTAAAAGAGTTCTGTTTTTAAAAAAAGGAAAAAATACATTTAACTGACCACAAACTTTTGAACTCTAGTGTTTATTGTTAGAAAATACTTCTATTTTAAATAAATTCTCTTCTTTTTATCTTTTCATTTATCAAATAATCCTGAAAGAAGTATCACAGTTTCAGCAGCACAACTCTGATAATAAATCATAATATTATAATAATTTCTGAAGATCATGTGACACTGAAGACTGGAGGAATGATGCTGAAAATCACAGAAATAAAATAGATTTTAATGTATATTAAAATAAAAAATTTAGTTTTACTTCATAATAATATTTCACTTTTTCCTGTATTTTTGATCAAATAAATGCAGTTTTGATGAGTAAACTCCCATAAAAAACAAAAAACAAAATAAACAACAACAAAAAAAACATAATAAATCATTCTGATCCCAAACTCTGAACGGTGTGTGTGTGTGTGTGTGTGTGTGTGTGTGTGTGTGTGTGTGTAGCACTTACACACTAATCCCCACAATAATAAAGATGTTAAATACTCACCTGAAGAGGAAACAATGTTGCATCATAATGAAAGGATGTGTGACGTACACTTTTCTGAAAACTAAGCCAAACATTTTTTCACTGAATAAGAATATTTATTGTATTGCACAAGTTAGTTCATACTTAGATATAATTTAATATGCAATATTACCTTTTCTTTTCATTATCATCTTTAAGAGTTCATGATTATTTCTGTTCAACTTTATTTCTCAGTTGATAATTCCATCCACAATTCATAAAACACAACACATGCAACTGAGATACAAGAAGGCTTTACTTCCAAAAATAACTGAAATCATTTAAAAATCTAATCGACAGGTTAAAAAAAAACCTCAAGTCCAAATATTCATTAATCACCAATAAACTGTTTGACAAACATTTCCTGCTTCGATGTCCAGATCTGAATTTAAAAAAGAATAATAATCACAAACAGTCTCCGGAGTCTCGATCTGAATCAACCGAGTCGCGAACAGGCTCCGAAGTCCAGATATGAATCAACCGAGTCGCGAACAGGCTCCGAAGTGCCGATCTGAATCAACCGAGTCGCGAACAGGCTCCGAAGTGCCGATCTGATTCAACCGAGTCGCGAACAGGCTCCGAAGTGCCGATCTGATTCAACCGAGTCACGAACATGCTCCGAAGTGCCGAACTGAATCAACGGAGACGCGAAGATGCTCCGAAGTGCCGATCTCAATCAACCGAGTCCCGAACAGGCTCCGAAGTGCCGATCTGAATCAAAACAATCAACAATACATCCTAAAAGAGTTCTATTTTTTTTAAAGAAAGAATACATTTAACTGACCACAAACTTTTGAACTCTAGTGTTTATTTTTAAAAAATACTTCTATTTTAAATAAATGCTCTTCTTTTTATCTTTTCATTTATCAAAGAATCCTGAAAGAAGTATCACAGTTTCAGCAGCACAACTCTGATAATAAATCATAATATTATAATAATTTCTGACGATCATGTGACACTGAAGACTGGGGGAATGATGCAGAAAATCACAGAAATAAAATAGATTTTAATGTATATTAAAATAAAAAATTTAGTTTTACTTCATAATATTATTTCACTTTTTCCTGTATTTTTGATCAAATAAATGCAGTTTTGATGAGTAAACTCCTGTAAAAAACAACAACAACAAAAAACATAATAAATCATTCTGATCCCAAACTCTGAACGGTGTGTGTGTGTGTGTGTAACAATAATAATAAAGATGTTAAATACTCACCTGAAGAGGAAACAATGTTGCATCATAATGAAAGGATGTGTGACGTACACTTTTCTGAAAACTGAGCCAAACATTTTTTCACTGATTTAGGGTAGAGTAAGAATATTTACTGTATTGCGCAAGTTAGTTCATACTTAGATATAATTTTATCATCATCATCTTGAAGAGTTCATGATAATTTCTGTTCAGTTGATTAATTTCTCAGTTGATTAATCCATCCACAATTCATAAAACACAACACATGCAACTTCCAAAAGTCATTGAAATCATTTAAAAATCAAATCGACAGGCTAAAAAAAAGTCTCAGCTCCAAATATTCATTATAATGAACTGTTTGACAAACACTTCCTGCATCGATGTCCAGATCTGAATTAAAAAAAAAAAAAATCACAAACAGTCTCCGGAGTCTCGATCTGAGTCAACCGAGTCACGAACAGGCTCCGAAGTGCCGATCTGAGTCAACCGAGTCACGAACATGCTCCGAAGTGCCGAACTGAATCAACCGAGTCGCGAACACGCTCCGAAGTGCCGATCTGAATCAACCGAGTCGCGAACATGCTCCGAAGTGCCGATCTGAAACAACCGAGTCGCGAACACGCTCCGAAGTGCCGATCTGAATCAACCGAGTCGCGTACATGCTCCAAAGTGCCGATCTGAATCAACCGAGTCGCGAACAGGCTCCGAAGTAACGATCTCAATCAACCGAGTCGCGAACAGACTCCGAAGTGCCGATCTGAATCAACCGAGTCGCGAACAGGCTCCGAAGTGCCGATCTGAATCAAAACAATCAACAATACATCCTAAAAGAGTTCTATTTTTTTTAAAAGGAAAAAATACATTTAACTGACCACAAACTTTTGAACTCTAGTGTTTATTTTTAAAAAAATTATGCTCTTCTTTTTATCTTTTCATTTATCAAAGAATCCTGAAAGAAGTATCACAGTTTCAGCAGCACAACTCTGATAATAAATCATAATATTATAATAATTTCTGACGATCATGTGACACTGAAGACTGGGGGAATGATGCAGAAAATCACAGAAATAAAATAGATTTTAATGTATATTAAAATAGAAAAAATTTTTTTTACTTCATAATAATATATTTTTAAAAAATTCCTGTGTTTTTGACGAACAGGCTCCGAAGTGCCGATCTGAGTCAACCGAGTCGCAAACACGCTCCGAAGTTCCGATCTGAATCAAAACAATCAACAATACATCCTAAAAGGGTTCTTTTTTTTTTTTTTTAAAGAAAGAATACATTTTACTGACCACAAACTTTTGAACTCTAGTGTTTATTGTTAGAAAATACTTCTATTTTTAATAAATACTCTTCTTTTTATCTTTTCATTTATCAAAGAATCCTGAAAGAAGTATCACAGTTTCAGCAGCACAACTCTGATAATAAATCATAATATTATAATGATTTCTGAAGATCATGTGACACTGAAGACTGGAGGAATGATGCAGAAAATCACAGAAATAAAATAGATTTTAATGTATATTAAAATAAAATGTTTTGTTTTACTTCATAATAATATTTCACTTTTTCCTGTATTTTTGATCAAATAAATGCAGTTTTGATGAGTAAACTCCTGTAAAAAAACAACAACAACAAAAAAAACAAAAAAAACCAAACATAATAAATCATTCTGATCCCAAACTCTGAACGGTGTGTGTGTGTGTGTGTAACAATAATAATAAAGATGTTAAATACTCACCTGAAGAGGAAACAATGTTGCATCATAATGAAAGAATGTGTGACGTACACTTTTCTGAAAACTGAGCCAAACATTTTTTCACTGATTTAGGGTAGAGTAAGAATATTTACTGTATTGCGCAAGTTAGTTCATACTTAGATATAATTTTATCATCATCATCTTTAAGAGTTCATGATAATTTCTGTTCAGTTGATTAATTTCTCAGTTGATTAATCCATCCACAATTCATAAAACACAACACATGCAACTTCCAAAAGTCATTGAAATCATTTAAAAATCAAATCGACAGGCTAAAAAAAAGTCTCAGCTCCAAATATTCATTATAATGAACTGTTTGACAAACACTTCCTGCATCGATGTCCAGATCTGAATTAAAAAAAAAAAAAATCACAAACAGTCTCCGGAGTCTCGATCTGAGTCAACCGAGTCACGAACAGGCTCCGAAGTGCCGATCTGAGTCAACCGAGTCACGAACATGCTCCGAAGTGCCGAACTGAATCAACCGAGTCGCGAACACGCTCCGAAGTGCCGATCTGAATCAACCGAGTCGCGAACATGCTCCGAAGTGCCGATCTGAAACAACCGAGTCGCGAACACGCTCCGAAGTGCCGATCTGAATCAACCGAGTCGCGAACACGCTCCGAAGTGCCGATCTGAATCAACCGAGTCGCGAACACGCTCCGAAGTGCCGATCTGAATCAACCGAGTCGCGTACATGCTCCAAAGTGTCGATCTGAATCAACCGAGTCGCAATCTGGCTCCGAAGTGCCGATCTGAATCAACCGAGTCGCGAACAGGCTCCGAAGTAACGATCTCAATCAACCGAGTCGCGAACAGACTCCGAAGTGCCGATCTGAATCAACCGAGTCGCGAACAGGCTCCGAAGTGCCGATCTGAATCAAAACAATCAACAATACATCCTAAAAGAGTTCTATTTTTTTTAAAAGGAAAAAATACATTTAACTGACCACAAACTTTTGAACTCTAGTGTTTATTTTTAAAAAAATTATGCTCTTCTTTTTATCTTTTCATTTATCAAAGAATCCTGAAAGAAGTATCACAGTTTCAGCAGCACAACTCTGATAATAAATCATAATATTATAATAATTTCTGACGATCATGTGACACTGAAGACTGGGGGAATGATGCAGAAAATCACAGAAATAAAATAGATTTTAATGTATATTAAAATAGAAAAAAATTTTTTTACTTCATAATAATATATTTGTAAAAAATTCCTGTGTTTTTGACGAACAGGCTCCGAAGTGCCGATCTGAGTCAACCGAGTCGCAAACACGCTCCGAAGTTCCGATCTGAATCAAAACAATCAACAATACATCCTAAAAGGGTTCTTTTTTTTTTTTTTTTAAGAAAGAATACATTTTACTGACCACAAACTTTTGAACTCTAGTGTTTATTGTTAGAAAATACTTCTATTTTTAATAAATACTCTTCTTTTTATCTTTTCATTTATCAAAGAATCCTGAAAGAAGTATCACAGTTTCAGCAGCACAACTCTGATAATAAATCATAATATTATAATGATTTCTGAAGATCATGTGACACTGAAGACTGGAGGAATGATGCAGAAAATCACAGAAATAAAATAGATTTTAATGTATATTAAAATAAAATGTTTTGTTTTACTTCATAATAATATTTCACTTTTTCCTGTATTTTTGATCAAATAAATGCAGTTTTGATGAGTAAACTCCTGTAAAAAAACAACAACAACAAAAAAAACAAAAAAAACCAAACATAATAAATCATTCTGATCCCAAACTCTGAACGGTGTGTGTGTGTGTGTGTAACAATAATAATAAAGATGTTAAATACTCACCTGAAGAGGAAACAATGTTGCATCATAATGAAAGGATGTGTGACGTACACTTTTCTGAAAACTGAGCCAAACATTTTTTCACTGATTTAGGGTAGAGTAAGAATATTTACTGTATTGCGCAAGTTAGTTCATACTTAGATATAATTTTATCATCATCATCTTTAAGAGTTCATGATAATTTCTGTTCAGTTGATTAATTTCTCAGTTGATTAATCCATCCACAATTCATAAAACACAACACATGCAACTTCCAAAAGTCATTGAAATCATTTAAAAATCAAATCGACAGGCTAAAAAAAAGTCTCAGCTCCAAATATTCATTATAATGAATTGTTTGACAAACACTTCCTGCATCGATGTCCAGATCTGAATTAAAAAAAAAAAAAAATCACAAACAGTCTCCGGAGTCTCGATCTGAGTCAACCGAGTCACGAACAGGCTCCGAAGTGCCGATCTGAATCAAAACAATCAACAATACATCCTAAAAGGGTTCTATTTTTTTAAAGAAAGAATACATTTTACTGACCACAAACTTTTGAAGTCTACTGTTTATTGTTAGAAAATATTTCTATTTTTAATAAATGCTCTTCTTTTTATCTTTTCATTTATCAAAGAATCCTGAAAGAAGTATCACAGTTCAGCAGCACAACTCTGATAATAAATCATAATATTATAATTATTTCTGAAGATCATGTGACACTGAAGACTGGAGGAATGATGCAGAAAATAACAGAAATAAAATAGATTTTAATGTATATTAAAATAAAATGTTTTGTTTTACTTCATAATAATATTCCAATTTTTTCCTGTATTTTTGATCAAATAAATGCAGTTTTGATGAGTAAACTCCTGTAAAAAACAAACAAAATAAACAACAACAAAAAACATAATAAATCATTCTGAACCCAAACTCTGAACGGTGTGTGTGTGTGTGTGTGTGTGTGTGTGTGTAGCACTTACACACTAATCCCCACAATAATAAAGATGTTAAATACTCACCTGAAGAGGAAACAATGTTGCATCATAATGAAAGGATGTGTGACGTACACTTTTCTGTAAACTGAACCAAACATTTCTTCACTAAGAATATTTATTGTATTGCGCAAGTTAGTTCATACTTAGATATCATTTTATATGCAATATTACCTTTTCTTTTCATTATCATCTTTAAGAGTTCATGATAATTTCTGTTCAACTTTACTTCTCAGTTGATAATTCCATCCACAATTCATAAAACACAACACATGCAACTGAGATACAAGAAGGCTTTACTTCCAAAAATAACTGAAATCATTTAAAAATCAAATGGACAGGTTAAAAAAAAGCCTCAAGTCCAAATATTCATTAATCACCAATAAACTGTTTTACAAACATTTCCTCCTTCGATGTCCAGATCTGAATTTAAAAAATAATAATAATCACAAACAGTCTCCGGAGTCTCGATCTGAATCAACCGAGTCGCGAACAGGCTCCGAAGTGCCGATCTGATTCAAAACAATCAACAATACATCCTAAAAGAGTTCTATTTTTTTTTTTTTTTTTAAAAAGAAAGAATACATTTAACTGACCACAAACTTTTGAACTCTAGTGTTTATTGTTAGAAAATACTTCTATTTTAAATAAATGCTCTTCTTTTTATCTTTTCATTTATCAAAGAATCCTTAAAGAAGTATCACAGTTTCAGCAGCACAACTCTGATAATAAATCAGTAATGGAGGAATGATGCTGAAAAATCACAGAAATAAAATAGATTTTAATGTATATTAAAATAGAAAATTTAGTTTTACTTCATAATATTATTTCACTTTTTCCTGTATTTTTGATCAAATAAATGCAGATTTGATGAGTAAACTCCTGTAAAAAACAACAACAACAAAAAACATAATAAATCATTCTGATCCCAAACTCTGAACGGTGTGTGTGTGTGTGTGTAACAATAATAATAAAGATGTTAAATACTCACCTGAAGAGGAAACAATGTTGCATCATAATGAAAGGATGTGTGACGTACACTTTTCTGAAAACCGAGCCAAACATTTTTTCACTGATTTAGGGTAGAGTAAGAATATTTACTGTATTGCGCAAGTTAGTTCATACTTAGATATAATTTTATCATCATCATCTTTAAGAGTTCATGATAATTTATGTTCAGTTGATTAATTTCTCAGTTGATTAATCCATCCACAATTCATAAAACACAACACATGCAACTTCCAAAAGTCATTGAAATCATTTAAAAATCAAATCGACAGGCTAAAAAAAAGTCTCAGCTCCAAATATTCATTATAATGAACTGTTTGACAAACACTTCCTGCATAGATGTCCAGATCTGAATTTTAAAAAAAAATCACAAACAGTCTCCGGAGTCTCGATCTGAGTCAACCAAGTCGCAAACACGCTCGAAGTGTCGATCTGAATCAACCGAGTCGCGAACAGGCTTCGAAGTGCCGATCTGAATCAACCGAGTCGCGAACACGCTCCGAAGTGCCGAACTGAATCAACCGAGTCGCGAACACGCTCCGAGGTGTCGATCTGAATCAAAAGAGTCGCGAACAGGCTCCGAAGTGCCGATCTCAATCAACCGAGTCGCGAACACGTTCGAAGTGCCGATCTGAATCAACCGAGTCGCGAACAGGCTCCGAAGTGCCGATCTGAATCAACCTAGTCGCAAACAGGCTCTGAAGTGCCGATCTGAATCAAAACAATCAACAATACATCCTAAAAGAGTTCTATTTTTTTTAAAAAAAGAAAGAATACATTTAACTGACCACAAACTTTTGAACTCTAGTGTTTATTGTTAGAAAATACTTCTATTTTAAATAAATGCTCTTCTTTTTATCTTTTCATTTACCAAAGAATCCTGAAAGAAGTATCACAGTTTCAGCAGCACAACTCTAATAATAAATCAGTAATGGAGTAATGATGCTGAAAAATCACAGAAATAAAATAGATTTCAATGTATATTAAAATAGAAAATATTTTTTTACTTCATAATAATATATTTTAAAAAAATTCCTGTGTTTTTGAGGAACAGGCTCCGAAGTGCCGATCTGAATCAACCGAGTCGCGAACAGGCTCCGAAGTTCCGATATAAATCAAAACAATCAACAATACATCCTAAAAGAGTTATATATTTTTTTTTTTAAAAGAAAGCATACATTTTACTGACCACAAACTTTTGAACTCTAGTGTTTATTGTTAGAAAATACTTCTATTTTTAATAAATGCTCTTCTTTTTATCTTTTCATTTATCAAAGAATCCTGAAAGAAGTATCACAGTTTCAGCAGCACAACTCTGATAATAAATCATAATATTATAATAATTTCTGACGATCATGTGACACTGAAGACTGGAGGAAGGATGCAGAAAATCACAGAAATAAAATAGATTTTAATGTATATTAAAATAAAAAATGTAGTTTTACTTCATAATATTATTTCACTTTTTCCTGTATTTTTGATCAAATAAATGCAGTTTTGATGAGTAAACTCCTGTAAAAAAACAACAACAAAATAAACAACAACAACAAAAAACATAATAAATCATTCTGATCCCAAACTCTGAACGGTGTGTGTGTGTGTGTGTGTGTAGCACAACAAAATAAACAACAACAAAAAAACATAATAAATCATTCTGATCCCAAACTCTGAATGGTGTGTGTGTGTGTAACAATAATAATAAAGATGTTAAATACTCACCTGAAGAGGAAACAATGTTGCAACATAATTTCTGTTCAGTTGATTAATTTCTCAGTTGATTAATCCATCCACAATTCATAAAACACAACACATGCAACTTCCAAAAGTCATTGAAATCATTTAAAAATCAAATCGACAGGCTAAAAAAAAGTCTCAGCTCCAAATATTCATTATAATGAACTGTTTGACAAACACTTCCTGCATCGATGTCCAGATCTGAATTAAAAAAAAAATCACAAACAGTCTCCGGAGTCTCAGTTCGAGTCATCGGAGTCACGAACAGGCTCCGAAGTGCCGATCTGAGTCAACCGAGTCGCGAACATGCTCCGAAGTGCCGAACTGAATCAACCGAGTCGCGAACACGCTCCGAAGTGTCGATCTGAATCAACCGAGTCGCGAACACGCTCCGAAGTGCCGATCTGAATCAACCGAGTCGCGAACATGCTCCGAAGTGCCGATCTGAATCAACCGAGTCGCGAACAGGCTCCGAAGTGCCGATCTCAATCAACCGAGTCGCGAACAGGCTCCGAAGTGCCGATATGAATCAACCTAGTCACGAACATTCTCCGAAGTGCCGATCTGAATCAACCGAGTCGCGAACAGGCTCCGAAGTGCCGATCTCAATCAACCGAGTCGCGAACAGGCTCCGAAGTGCCGATCTCAATCAACCTAGTCACGAACATTCTCCGAAGTGCCGATCTGAATCAACCGAGTCGCGAACATGCTCCGAAGACCCGATCTGAATCAACGGAGTCACGAACAGGCTCCGAAGTGCCGATCTCAATCAACCAAGTCGCGAACACGCTCCGAAGTGCCGATCTGAATCAACCGAGTAGCGAACAGGCTCCGAAGTGCCGATCTGAAATAGCCGAGTCGCGAACAGGCTCTGGAGTGCCGATCTGAATCAAAACAATCAACAATACATCCTAAAAGAGTTCTATTTCTTTTTTAAAGAAAGAATACATTTTACTGACCACAAACTTTTGAACTCTAGTGTTTATTGTTAGAAAATACTTCTATTTTTAATAAATGCTCTTCTTTTTATCTTTTCATTTATCAAAGAATCCTGAAAGAAGTATCACAGTTTCAGCAGCACAACTCTGATAATAAATCATAATATTATAATAATTTCTGAAGATCATGTGACACTGAAGACTTGAGGAATGATGCAGAAAATCACAGAAATAAAATAGATTTTAATGTATATTAAAATAAAAAATGTAGTTTTACTTCATAATAATATTTCACTTTTTCCTGTATTTCTGATCAAATAAATGCAGTTTTGATGAGTAAACTCCTGTAAAAACACAACAACAACTAAAAAAACATAATAAATCATTCTGATCCCAAACTCTGAACGGTGTGTGTGTGTGTGTGTGTGTAGCACTTACACACTAATCCCCACAATAAATAAAGATGTTAAATACTCACCTGAAGAAGAAACAATGTTGCATCATAATGAAAGGATGTGTGACGTACACTTTTCTGAAAACTGAGCCAAACATTTTTTCACTGATTTAGGGTAGAGTAAGAATATTTACTGTATTGCGCAAGTTAGTTCATACTTAGATATAAGAGTTGCGAACAGGCGGTGAAGTGGCGATCTGAATCAACCAAGTCGCGAACAAGCTCCGAAGTGCCGATCTGAATCAATCGAGTCGCGAACAGGCTCCGAAGTGCCGATCTGATTCAACCGAGTCGCGAACAGGCTCTGGAGTGCCGATCTGAATCAAAACAATCAACATTACATCCTAAAAGAGTTCTTTTTTATTTTATTTTTTTAAAAAGAAAGAATACATTTTACTGACCACAAACCTTTGAACTCTAGTGTTTATTGTTAGAAAAGACTTCTATTTTAAATAAATGCTCTTCTTTTTATCTTTTCATTCATCAAAGAATCCTGAAAGAAGTATCACAGTTTCAGCAGTGATACTTCTGAAAGTTCTGAAGATCATGTGACACTGAAGACTGGAGGAATGATGCAGAAAATCACAGAAATAAAATAGATTTTAATGTATATTAAAATAAAAATGTTGTTTTACTTCATAATAATATTCCACTTTTTTCCTGTATTTTTGATCAAATAAATGCAGTTTTGATGAGTAAACTCCTGTAAAAAAACAAACAAAATAAACAACAACAACAACAAAAAAAACATAATAAATCATTCTGAACCCAAACTCTGAATGGTGTGTGTGTGTGTGTGTGTGTGTGTGTAGCACTTACACACTAATCTCCACAATAATAAATATGTTAAATACTCACCTGAAGAGCGAACAATGTTGCATCATAATGAAAGGATGTGTGACCTACACTTTTCTGTAAACTGAGCCAAACATTTTTTCACTGAATTAGAATATTTACTGTATTGCGCAAGTTAGTTCATACTTAGATATCATTTTATATGCAATATTACCTTTTCTTTTAATTATCATCTTTAAGAGTTCATGAGAATTTCTGTTCAACTTTATTTCTCAGTTGATAATTCCATCCACAATTCATAAAACACAACACATGCAACTGAGGTACAAGAAGGCTTTACTTCCAAAAATAACTGAAATCATTTAAAAATCAAATGGACAGGTAAAAAAAAAGCCTCAAGTCCAAATATTCATTAATCACCAATAAACTGTTTGACAAACATTTCCTCCTTCGATGTCCAGATCTGAATTTAAAAAATAATAATAATCACAAACAGTCTCCGGAGTCTCGATCTGAATCAACCGAGTCGCGAACAGGCTCCGAAGTGCCGATCTGAATCAACCGAGTCGCGAACAGGCTCCGAAGTGCCGATCTGAATCAACCGAGTCGCGAACAGGCTCCGAAGTGCCGATCTGATTCAAAACAATCAACAATACATCCTAAAAGAGTTCTATTTTTTTTTAAAAAAAGAAAGAATACATTTAACTGACCACAAACTTTTGAACTATAGTGTTTATTGTTAGAAAATACTTCTATTTTAAATAAATGCTCTTCTTTTTATCTTTTCATTTATCAAAGAATCCTTAAAGAAGTATCACAGTTTCAGCAGCACAACTCTGATAATAAATCAGTAATGGAGGAATGATGCTGAAAAATCACAGAAATAAAATAGATTTTAATGTATATTAAAATAGAAAATATTTTTTTACTTCATAATAATATATTTTTAAAAAAATCCTGTTTTTGAGGAACAGGCTCCGAAGTGCCGATCTGAATCAACCAAGTCGCGAACAGGCTCCGAAGTTCCGATATAAATCAAAACAATCAACAATACATCCTAAAAGAGTTCTATTTTATTTTTTTAAAAGAAAGAATACATTTTACTGACCACAAACTTTTGAACTCTAGTGTTTATTGTTAGAAAATACTTCTATTTTAAATAAATTCTCTTCTTTTTATCTTTTCATTTATCAAAGAATCCTGAAAGAAGTATCACAGTTCAGCAGCACAACTCTGATAATAAATCATAATATTATAATAATTTCTGACGATCATGTGACACTGAAGACTGGAGGAAGGATGCAGAAAATCACAGAAATAAAATAGATTTTAATGTATATTAAAATAAAAAATTTAGTTTTATTTCATAATATTATTTCACTTTTTCCTGTATTTTTGATCAAATAAATGCAGTTTTGATGAGTAAACTCCTGTAAAAAACAACAACAACAAAAAACATAATAAATCATTCTGATCCCAAACTCTGAACGGTGTGTGTGTGTGTGTAACAATAATAATAAAGATGTTAAATACTCACCTGAAGAGGAAACAATGTTGCATCATAATGAAAGGATGTGTGACGTACACTTTTCTGAAAACTGAGCCAAACATTTTTTCACTGATTTAGGGTAGAGTAAGAATATTTACTGTATTGCGCAAGTTAGTTCATACTTAGATATAATTTTATCATCATCATCTTTAAGAGTTCATGATAATTTATGTTCAGTTGATTAATTTCTCAGTTGATTAATCCATCCACAATTCATAAAACACAACACATGCAACTTCCAAAAGTCATTGAAATCATTTAAAAATCAAATCGACAGGCTAAAAAAAAGTCTCAGCTCCAAATATTCATTATAATGAACTGTTTGACAAACACTTCCTGCATCGATGTCCAGATCTGAATTTAAAAAAAAAATCACAAACAGTCTCCGGAGTCTCGATCTGAGTCAACCGAGTCGCAAACACGCTCCGAAGTGCCGATCTGAATCAACCGAGTCGCGAACACGCTCCGAGGTGTCGATCTGAATCAACAGAGTCGCGAACAGGCTCCGAAGTGCCGATCTCAATCAACCGAGTCGCCAACACGTTCGAAGTGCCGATCTGAATCAACCGAGTCGCGAACAGGCTCCGAAGTGCCGATCTGAATCAACCGAGTCGCAAACAGGCTCCGAAGTGCCGATCTGAATCAAAACAATCAACAATACATCCTAAAAGAGTTCTATTTTTTTTTAAAAAAAAGAAAGAATACATTTAACTGACCACAAACTTTTGAACTCTAGTGTTTATTGTTAGAAAATACTTCTATTTTAAATAAATGCTCTTCTTTTTATCTTTTCATTTACCAAAGAATCCTGAAAGAAGTATCACAGTTTCAGCAGCACAACTCTAATAATAAATCAGTAATGGAGTAATGATGCTGAAAAATCACAGAAATAAAATAGATTTCAATGTATATTAAAATAGAAAATATTTTTTTACTTCATAATAATATATTTTAAAAAAATTCCTGTGTTTTTGAGGAACAGGCTCCGAAGTGCCGATCTGAATCAACCGAGTCGCGAACAGGCTCCGAAGTTGCCGATCTGCCGATTTTTACTTCATAATAATATATTTTTAAAAAATTCCTGTGTTTTTGAGGAACAGGCTCCGAAGTGCCGATCTCAATCAACCAAGTCGCGAACACGCTCCGAAGTGCCGATCTGAATCAACCGAGTAGCGAACAGGCTCTGGAGTGCCGATCTGAATCAAAACAATCAACAATACATCCTAAAAGGGTTCTATTTTTTTTTAAAGAAAGAATACATTTTACTGACCACAAACTTTTGAACTCTAGTTTTTATTGTTAGAAAATACTTCTATTTTTAATAAATGCTCTTCTTTTTATCTTTTCATTTATCAAAGAATCCTGAAAGAAGTATCACAGTTTCAGCAGCACAACTCTGATAATAAATCATAATATTATAATTATTTCTGAAGATCATGTGACACTGAAGACTGGAGGAATGATGCAGAAAATAACAGAAATAAAATAGATTTTAATGTATATTAAAATAAAATGTTTTGTTTTACTTAATAATATTCCACTTTTTTCCTGTATTTTTGATCAAATAAATGCAGTTTTGATGAGTAAACTCCTGTAAAAAAACAAACAAAATAAACAACAACAAAAAACATAATAAATCATTCTGAACCCAAACTCTGAACGGTGTGTGTGTGTGTGTGTGTGTAGCACTTACACACTAATCCCCACAATAATAAAGATGTTAAATACTCACCTGAAGAGGAAACAATGATGCATCATAATGAAAGGATGTGTGACGTACACTTTTCTGTAAACTGAACCAAACATTTCTTCACTGAGTAAGAATATTTATTGTATTGCGCAAGTTAGTTCATACTTAGATATAATTTTATATGCAATATTACCTTTTCTTTTCATTATCATCTTTAAGAGTTCATGATAATTTCTGTTCAACTTTATTTCTCAGTTGATAATTCCATCCACAATTCATAAAACACAACACATGCAACTGAGATACAAGAAGGCTTTACTTCCAAAAATAACTGAAATCATTTAAAAATCAAATGGACAGGTAAAAAAAAAGCCTCAAGTCCAAATATTCATTAATCACCAATAAACTGTTTGACAAACATTTCCTCCTTCGATGTCCAGATCTGAATTTAAAAAATAATAATAAACACAAACAGTCTCCGGAGTCTCGATCTGAATCAACCGAGTCGCGAACAGGCTCCGAAGTGCCGATCTGATTCAAAACAATCAACAATACATCCTAAAAGAGTTCTATTTTTTTTAAAAAAAAAAGAAAGAATACATTTAACTGACCACAAACTTTTGAACTCTAGTGTTTATTGTTAGAAAATACTTCTATTTTAAATAAATGCTCTTCTTTTTATCTTTTCATTTATCAAATAATCCTTAAAGAAGTATCACAGTTTCAGCAGCACAACTCTGATAATAAATCAGTAATGGAGGAATGATGCTGAAAAATCACAGAAATAAAATAGATTTTAATGTATATTAAAATAGAAAATATTTTTTTACTTAATAATAATATATTTGTAAAAAATTCCTGTGTTTTTGAGGAACAGGCTCCGAAGTGCCGATCTGAATCAACCGAGTCGCGAACAGGCTCCGAAGTTCCGATATAAATCAAAACAATCAACAATACATCCTAAAAGAGTTCTATTTTATTTTTTTAAAAGAAAGAATACATTTTACTGACCACAAACTGTTGAACTCTAGTGTTTATTGTTAGAAAATACTTCTATTTTTAATAAATGCTCTTCTTTTTATCTTTTCATTTATCAAAGAATCCTGAAAGAAGTATAACAGTTCAGCAGCACAACTCTGATAATAAATCAGAATATTATAATAATTTCTGAAGATCATGTGACACTGAAGACTGGAGGAATGATGCAGAAAATCACAGAAATAAAATAGATTTTAATGTATATTAAAATAAAAAATGTAGTTTTACTTCATAATATTATTTCACTTTTTCCTGTATTTTTGATCAAATAAATGCAGTTTTGATGAGTAAACTCCTGTAAAAAACAACAACAACAAAAAACATAATAAATCATTCTGATCCCAAACTCTGAACGGTGTGTGTGTGTGTAACAATAATAATAAAGATGTTAAATACTCACCTGAAGAGGAAACAATGTTGCATCATAATGAAAGGATGTGTGACGTACACTTTTCTGAAAACTGAGCCAAACATTTTTTGACTGATTTAGGGTAGAGTAAGAATATTTACTGTATTGCGCAAGTTAGTTCATACTTAGATATAATTTTATCATCATCATCTTTAAGAGTTCATGATAATTTCTGTTCAGTTGATTAATTTCTCAGTTGATTAATCCATCCACAATTCATAAAACACAACACATGCAACTTCCAAAAGTCATTGAAATCATTTAAAAATCAAATCGACAGGCTAAAAAAAAGCCTCAGCTCCAAATATTCATTATAATGAACTGTTTGACAAACACTTCCTGCATCGATGTCCAGATCTGAATTTTAAAAAAAATCACAAAGTCTCCGGAGTCTCGATCTGAGTCAACCGAGTCGCGAACACGCTCCGAAGTGCCGAACTCAATCAACCCGCGAACACGCTCCGAAGTGCCGAACTGAATCAACCGAGTCACGAACACGCTCCGAGGTGTCGATCTGAATCAACCGAGTCGCGAACAGGCTCCGAAGTGCCGATCTGAATCAACCGCGTCGCGAACACGCTCCGAAGTGCCGAACTGAATCAACCGAGTCGCGAACACGCTCCGAGGTGTCGATCTGAATCAACCGAGTCGCGAACAGGCTCCGAAGTGCCGATCTCAATCAACCGAGTCGCGAACACGTTCGGAGTGCCGATCTGAATCAACCGAGTCGCGAACAGGCTCCGAAGTGCCGATCTGAATCAACCGAGTCGCAAACAGGCTCCGAAGTGCCGATCTGAATCAAAACAATCAACAATACATCCTAAAAGAGTTCTATTTTTTTTAAAAAAAGAAAGAATACATTTAACTGACCACAAACTTTTGAACTCTAGTGTTTATTGTTAGAAAATACTTCTATTTTAAATAAATGCTCTTCTTTTTATCTTTTCATTTACCAAAGAATCCTGAAAGAAGTATCACAGTTTCAGCAGCACAACTCTAATAATAAATCAGTAATGGAGTAATGATGCTGAAAAATCACAGAAATAAAATAGATTTCAATGTATATTAAAATAGAAAATATTTTTTTACTTCATAATAATATATTTTAAAAAAATTCCTGTGTTTTTGAGGAACAGGCTCCGAAGTGCTGATCTGAATCAACCGAGTCGCGAACAGGCTCCGAAGTTCCGATATAAATCAAAACAATCAACAATACATCCTAAAAGAGTTATATATTTTTTTTTTTAAAAGAAAGAATACATTTTACTGACCACAAACTTTTGAACTCTAGTGTTTATTGTTAGAAAATACTTCTATTTTTAATAAATGCTCTTCTTTTTATCTTTTCATTTATCAAAGAATCCTGAAAGAAGTATCACAGTTTCAGCAGCACAACTCTGATAATAAATCATAATATTATAATAATTTCTGACGATCATGTGACACTGAAGACTGGAGGAAGGATGCAGAAAATCACAGAAATAAAATAGATTTTAATGTATATTAAAATAAAAAATGTAGTTTTACTTCATAATATTATTTCACTTTTTCCTGTATTTTTGATCAAATAAATGCAGTTTTGATGAGTAAACTCCTGTAAAAAAAACAACAACAAAATAAACAACAACAAAAAAAAAACATAATAAATCATTCTGATCCCAAACTCTGAACGGTGTGTGTGTGTGTGTGTGTAACAATAATAATAAAGATGTTAAATACTCACCTGAAGAGGAAACAATGTTGCATCATAATGAAAGGATGTGTGACGTACACTTTTCTGAAAACTGAGCCAAACATTTTTTCACTGATTTAGGGTAGAGTAAGAATATTTACTGTATTGTGCAAGTTAGTTCATACTTAGATATAATTTTATCATCATCATCTTTAAGAGTTCATGATAATTTCTGTTCAGTTGATTAATTTCTCAGTTGATTAATCCATCCACAATTCATAAAACACAACACATGCAACTTCCAAAAGTCATTGAAATCATTTAAAAATCAAATCGACAGGCTAAAAAAAAGTCTCAGCTCCAAATATTCATTATAATGAACTGTTTGACAAACACTTCCTGCATCGATGTCCAGATCTGAATTTAAAAAAAAATCACAAACAGTCTCCGGAGTCTCACTTCGAGTCATTGGAGTCACGAACAGGCTCCGAAGTGCCGATCTGAGTCAACCGAGTCGCGAACATGCTCCGAAGTGCCGAACTGAATCAACCGAGTCGCGAACACGCTCCGAAGTGTCGATCTGAATCAACCAAGTCGCGAACATGCTCCGAAGTGCCGAACTGAATCAACCGAGTCGCGAACACGCTCCGAAGTGCCGAACTGAATCAACCGAGTCGCGAACACGCTCCGAAGTGTCGATCTGAATCAACCGAGTCGCGAACACGCTCCGAAGTGCCGATCTGAATCAACCGAGTCGCGAACAGGCTCCGAAGTGCCGATCGCAATCAACCGAGTCGCGAACAGGCTCCGAAGTGCCGATATGAATCAACCTAGTCACGAACATTCTCCGAAGTGCCGATCTGAATCAACTGAGTCGCGAACAGGCTCCGAAGTGCCGATCTCAATCAACCGAGTCGCGAACAGGCTCCGAAGTGCCGATCTGAATCAACCTAGTCACGAACAGGCTCCGAAGTGCCGATCTGAATCAAAACAATCAACAATACATCCTAAAAGAGTTCTATTTTTTTAAAAAAAAGAAAGAATACATTTAACTGACCACAAACTTTTGAACTCTAGTGTTTATTGTTAGAAAATACTTCTATTTTAAATAAATGCTCTTCTTTTTATCTTTTCATTTACCAAAGAATCCTGAAAGAAGTATCACAGTTTCAGCAGCACAACTCTAATAATAAATCAGTAATGGAGTAATGATGCTGAAAAATCACAGAAATAAAATAGATTTCAATGTATATTAAAATAGAAAATATTTTTTTACTTCATAATAATATATTTTAAAAAAATTCCTGTGTTTTTGAGGAACAGGCTCCGAAGTGCCGATCTGAATCAACCGAGTCGCGAACAGGCTCCGAAGTTCCGATATAAATCAAAACAATCAACAATACATCCTAAAAGAGTTATATATATATTTTTTTTTAAAAGAAAGAATACATTTTACTGACCACAAACTTTTGAACTCTAGTGTTTATTGTTAGAAAATACTTCTATTTTTAATAAATGCTCTTCTTTTTATCTTTTCATTTATCAAAGAATCCTGAAAGAAGTATCACAGTTTCAGCAGCACAACTCTGATAATAAATCATAATATTATAATAATTTCTGACGATCATGTGACACTGAAGACTGGAGGAAGGATGCAGAAAATCACAGAAATAAAATAGATTTTAATGTATATTAAAATAAAAAATGTAGTTTTACTTCATAATATTATTTCACTTTTTCCTGTATTTTTGATCAAATAAATGCAGTTTTGATGAGTAAACTCCTGTAAAAAAAACAACAACAAAATAAACAACAACAAAAAAAAAAACATAATAAATCATTCTGATCCCAAACTCTGAACGGTGTGTGTGTGTGTGTGTGTGTGTGTGTAACAATAATAATAAAGATGTTAAATACTCACCTGAAGAGGAAACAATGTTGCATCATAATGAAAGGATGTGTGACGTACACTTTTCTGAAAACTGAGCCAAACATTTTTTCACTGATTTAGGGTAGAGTAAGAATATTTACTGTATTGTGCAAGTTAGTTCATACTTAGATATAATTTTATCATCATCATCTTTAAGAGTTCATGATAATTTCTGTTCAGTTGATTAATTTCTCAGTTGATTAATCCATCCACAATTCATAAAACACAACACATGCAACTTCCAAAAGTCATTGAAATCATTTAAAAATCAAATCGACAGGCTAAAAAAAAGTCTCAGCTCCAAATATTCATTATAATGAACTGTTTGACAAACACTTCCTGCATCGATGTCCAGATCTGAATTAAAAAAAAAATCACAAACAGTCTCCGGAGTCTCACTTCGAGTCATTGGAGTCACGAACAGGCTCCGAAGTGCCGATCTGAGTCAACCGAGTCGCGAACATGCTCCGAAGTGCCGAACTGAATCAACCGAGTCGCGAACACGCTCCGAAGTGTCGATCTGAATCAACCGAGTCGCGAACATGCTCCGAAGTGCCGAACTGAATCAACCGAGTCGCGAACACGCTCCGAAGTGTCGATCTGAATCAACCGAGTCGCGAACACGCTCCGAAGTGCCGATCTGAATCAACCGAGTCGCGAACATGCTCCGAAGTGCCGATCTGAATCAACCGAGTCGCGAACAGGCTCCGAAGTGCCGATCGCAATCAACCGAGTCGCGAACAGGCTCCGAAGTGCCGATATGAATCAACCTAGTCACGAACATTCTCCGAAGTGCCGATCTGAATCAACTGAGTCGCGAACAGGCTCCGAAGTGCCGATCTCAATCAACCGAGTCGCGAACAGGCTCCGAAGTGCCGATCTGAATCAACCTAGTCACGAACATTCTCCGAAGTGCCGATCTGAATCAACCGAGTCACGAACATGCTCCGAAGACCCGATCTGAATCAACGGAGTCGCGAACAGGCTCCGAAGTGCCGATCTCAATCAACCAAGTCGCGAACACGCTCCGAAGTGCCGATCTGAATCAACCGAGTAGCGAACAGGCTCCGAAGTGCCGATCTGAAATAGCCGAGTCGCGAACAGGCTCTGGAGTGCCGATCTGAATCAAAACAATCAACAATACATCCTAAAAGAGTTCTATTTCTTTTTTAAAGAAAGAATACATTTTACTGACCACAAACTTTTGAACTCTAGTGTTTATTGTTAGAAAATACTTCTATTTTTAATAAATGCTCTTCTTTTTATCTTTTCATTTATCAAAGAATCCTGAAAGAAGTATCACAGTTTCAGCAGCACAACTCTGATAATAAATCATAATATTATAATAATTTCTGAAGATCATGTGACACTGAAGACTGGAGGAATGATGCAGAAAATCACAGAAATAAAATAGATTTTAATGTATATTAAAATAAAAAATGTAGTTTTACTTCATAATAATATTTCACTTTTTCCTGTATTTTTGATCAAATAAATGCAGTTTTGATGAGTAAACTCCTGTAAAAAAACAACAACAACGAAAAAAACATAATAAATCATTCTGATCCCAAACTCTGAACGGTGTGTGTGTGTAGCACTTACACACTAATCCCCACAATAAATAAAGATGTTAAATACTCACCTGAAGAAGAAACAATGTTGCATCATAATGAAAGGATGTGTGACGTACACTTTTCTGAAAACTGAGCCAAACATTTTTTCACTGATTTAGGGAAGAGTAAGAATATTTACTGTATTGCGCAAGTTAGTTCATACTTAGATATAAGAGTTGCGAACAGGCGGTGAAGTGGCGATCTGAATCAACCAAGTCGCGAACAAGCTCCGAAGTGCCGATCTGAATCAACCGAGTCGCGAACAGGCTCCGAAGTGCCGATCTGATTCAACCGAGTCGCGAACAGGCTCTGGAGTGCCGATCTGAATCAACCGAGTCGCGAACAGGCTCCGAAGTGCCGATCTGATTCAACCGAGTCGCGAACAAGCTCCGAAGTGCCGATCTGAATCAACCGAGTAGCGAACAGGCTCCGAAGTGCCGATCTGATTCAACCGAGTCGCGAACAGGCTCTGGAGTGCCGATCTGAATCAAAACAATCAACATTACATCCTAAAAGAGTTCTTTTTTTCTTTTTTTTTTTAAAGAAAGAATACATTTTACTTACCACAAACTTTTGAACTCTAGTGTTTATTGTTAGAAAATACTTCTATTTTTAATAAATGCTCTTCTTTTTATCTTTTCTTTTATCAAAGAATCCTGAAAGAAGTATCACAGTTTCAGCAGTGATACTTCTGAAAGTTCTGAAGATCATGTGACACTGAAGACTGGAGGAATGATGCAGAAAATCACAGAAATAAAATAGATTTTAATGTATATTAAAATAAAAATGTTGTTTTACTTCATAATAATATTCCACTTTTTTCCTGTATTTTCGATCAAATAAATGCAGTTTTGATGAGTAAACTCCTGTAAAAAAACAAACAAAATAAACAACAACAACAACAAAAAAAACATAATAAATCATTCTGAACCCAAACTCTGAATGGTGTGTGTGTGTGTGTGTGTGTGTGTGTGTGTGTGTGTAGCACTTACACACTAATCTCCACAATAATAAATATGTTAAATACTCACCTGAAGAGCGAACAATGTTGCATCATAATGAAAGGATGTGTGACGTACACTTTTCTGTAAACTGAGCCAAACATTTTTTCACTGAATTAGAATATTTATTGTATTGCGCAAGTTAGTTCATACTTAGATATCATTTTATATGCAATATTACCTTTTCTTTTAATTATCATCTTTAAGAGTTCATGAGAATTTCTGTTCAACTTTATTTCTCAGTTGATAATTCCATCCACAATTCATAAAACACAACACATGCAACTGAGGTACAAGAAGGCTTTACTTCCAAAAATAACTGAAATCATTTAAAAATCAAATGGACAGGTAAAAAAAAAGCCTCAAGTCCAAATATTCATTAATCACCAATAAACTGTTTGACAAACATTTCCTCCTTCGATGTCAAGATCTGAATTTAAAAAATAATAATAATCACAAACAGTCTCCGGAGTCTCGATCTGAATCAACCGAGTCGCGAACATGCTCCGAAGTCCTGATATGAATCAACCGAGTCGCGAACAGGATTTATTCAGGATCTCAATCAACCGAGTCACGAACAGGCTCCGAATTTCCGATATGAATCAATCGAGTCGCGAACATGCTCCGAATTTTCGATCTGAATCAACCTAGTCCCGAACACGCTCCGAAGTGCCGATCTGAATCAACCGAGTCGCGAACATGCTCCGAAGTGCCGATCTCAATCAACCGAGTCGCGAACAGGCTCCGAAGTGCCGATCTCAATCAACCGAGTTGCGAACAGGCTCCGAAGTTCCGATATGAATCAATCGAGTCGCGAACATGCTCCGAATTTTCGATCTGAATCAACCGAGTCGCGAACATGCTCTGAAGTGCCGATCTGATTCAACCGAGTCGCGAACATGCTCCGAAGTGCCGATCTCAAAACTTCGACCAAGGAATGTAAAAATTAAATGCATTTTATTATAGTAAAACTAATTTAGAATGGTCTTCCTCTATATTATATTAACAGCCTAACTTTAAAAGATTAATGCACCATAAGATCACCTTTACACTATAAAAAAGCACTATATTGCAGCCTATATTAATAACCTCTATGTAAAAAAACATAGAATACCGTTCTTACCAAATTCATTCAACACGTTATTAAATCATAATTAGTTTTTAAACCCTGACAGGAACTTTCAGATCTGATTCCAAAGTTACTGCGTTTATAAAACAACTCTATGAAAGACTCAGATCACGTTTCTAAAAATAAATCGCTATAGTAAAAGAGAAATAATAAAAGGGGTGAAGTTTCCTACCGTTCTGCTGTGTTTGGTCCTCACGCGCGTCTGACGCTCCGCGGCACGTCTCCGCCCCTCACACGTGCGTTTACAGCGCTACATTAATCATCTGTGCTAATTATTATACATTTACTTCATTGTCAGCTTCAGGTACTTCATTTATTATTGTTCGATGAACTGTTTGAAACAAAAAAAAGGTTGTATTTCAGTGTCTCTGCAGGGGATTATAGATCAACAGCGCCACCTGCTGTCGACACGCGGTTATTGGTAGTGATGCTACAGTCAAAAATCAGTAATAATTCAAACTTATCAAAATAAAATATATAAAATAATGATTTCTATTTTAATATCCTTTAAAATATCATTTATTTCGGTAGCTGTATTTTCTGCATCATTCCTCCAGTCTTCAGTGTCACATGATCTCCAGAAATCAGTCTAATATGATGATTTATTATTAGAATTATTAATAGCTGTGATGCCAAATATTATTTTGGAAGCTGTGACACCTTTTTCAGAATTCTTCGATGAATACATTTTTAAAAAGAAAAGCATTTATTAAAATATAAATCTCTTCTAACAATATTAATCTTTGATTTCACTTCTTATCAATTTAATACATCCTAAAAGAGTTCTATTTTTTTAAAAGAAAGAATAAATTTTACTGACCACAAACTTTTGAACTCTAGTGTTTATTGTTAGAAAATACTTCTATTTTTAATAAATGCTCTTCTTTTTATCTTTTAATTTATCAAAGAATCCTGAAAGAAGTATCACAGTTCAGCAGCACAACTCTGATAATAAATCAGAATATTATAATAATTTCTGAAGATCATGTGACACTGAAGACTGGAGGAATGATGCAGAAAATCACAGAAATAAAATAGATTTTAATGTATATTAAAATAAAAAATGTAGTTTTACTTCATAATAATATTTCACTTTTTCTGTATTTTTGATCAAATAAATGCAGTTTTGATGAGTAAACTCTTGTAAAAAAACAACAACAACGAAAAAAACATAATAAATCATTCTGATCCCAAACTCTGAACGGTGTGTGTGTGTGTGTGTGTGTAGCACTTACACACTAATCCCCACAATAAATAAAGATGTTAAATACTCACCTGAAGAAGAAACAATGTTGCATCATAATGAAAGGATGTGTGACGTACACTTTTCTGAAAACTGAGCCAAACATTTTTTCACTGATTTAGGGTAGAGTAAGAATATTTACTGTATTGCGCAAGTTAGTTCATACTTAGATATAAGAGTTGCGAACAGGCGGTGAAGTGGCGATCCGAATCAACCAAGTCGCGAACAAGCTCCGAAGTGCCGATCTGAATCAACAGAGTCGCGAACAGGCTCCGAAGTGCCGATCTGAATCAACCGAGTCGCGAACAGGCTCTGGAGTGCCGATCTGAATCAAAACAATCAACATTACATCCTAAAAGAGTTCTTTTTTTTCTTTTTTTTTTAAAGAAAGAATACATTTTACTTACCACAAACTTTTGAACTCTAGTGTTTATTGTTAGAAAATACTTCTATTTTTAATAAATGCTCTTCTTTTTATCTTTTCTTTTATCAAAGAATCCTGAAAGAAGTATCACAGTTTCAGCAGTGATACTTCTGAAAGTTCTGAAGATCATGTGACACTGAAGACTGGAGGAATGATGCAGAAAATCACAGAAATAAAATAGATTTTAATGTATATTAAAATAAAAATGTTGTTTTACTTCATAATAATATTCCAATTTTTTCCTGTATTTTTGATCAAATAAATGCAGTTTTGATGAGTAAACTCCTGTAAAAAAACAAACAAAATAAACAACAACAACAACAAAAAAAACATAATAAATAATTCTGAACCCAAACTCTGAATGGTGTGTGTGTGTGTGTGTGTGTGTGTGTAGCACTTACACACTAATCTCCACAATAATAAATATGTTAAATACTCACCTGAAGAGCGAACAATGTTGCATCATAATGAAAGGATGTGTGACGTACACTTTTCTGTAAACTGAGCCAAACATTTTTTCACTGAATTAGAATATTTATTGCATTGCGCAAGTTAGTTCATACTTAGATATCATTTTATATGCAATATTACCTTTTCTTTTAATTATCATCTTTAAGAGTTCATGAGAATTTCTGTTCAACTTTATTTCTCAGTTGATAATTCCATCCACAATTCATAAAACACAACACATGCAACTGAGGTATAAGAAGGCTTTACTTCCAAAAATAACTGAAATCATTTAAAAATCAAATGGACAGGTAAAAAAAAAGCCTCAAGTCCAAATATTCATTAATCACCAATAAACTGTTTGACAAACATTTCCTCCTTCGATGTCAAGATCTGAATTTAAAAAATACTAACCCAGCCGGCACATGACCGACCTTCAACGTTGAAATATGGTTGAAATAAGGTCAGTTGTGGTTTCAACGTTGAAACAACGTTGATTCAACGTTTAAAGCTGAATGGTTGAAAAACATCCAGCACATGACCAACTTTCAATGTTGAAATATGGTTGAAATAAGGTCAGTTGTGGTTTCAACGTTGAAACAACGTTGATTCAACGTTTAAAGCTGAATGGTTGAAAAACATCCAGCACATGACCAACTTTCAACGTTGAAATATGGTTGAAATAAGGTCAGTTGTTTTAATGAAACAACGTTAAAAATGTTTAATGCTAAATGGTAGAAAAAGGTTAACAAGCTTTTAAATTATTTATATTAAATTATTTAAATTAATTATTATTTTAATAGCATTTAAAAATATTTTAGTCATGATACCTATTCTAAAATGTTAAATATTATCATCATTAACAACAATAAAACTATACATTTCGCTGCTTTATCACACTGAAACAACTCCCATTGGTAGTTTTATTTTATTACTTCTATCGTGATTGGTTAATCTGGCTGTCATTCAGGAAACTGGACAATGAATCGGTTCGCGCTTTTCTACATTTAAAAATATGACCGTTATTGTCGTCTTTCTGTGAGTGAGGCGGCTAACTGTGAGCTGCTGCTCGTTATAACAGACTGCTCGGTCGGTCCCGAATTATTTCATATTTGCCTGTACATTTTTTATTTATTTCGAGCGAATTTGAGTCGTGACATGTCAATGGAGAACAAAAACTGTGAACACAAGAAGGGTCAGGTGTTCTGCGAGGTCCTGAAAACATCCTGTCAAAATGAGGTAAGAAAATCGCTAACTTTCTCTTTATTATCTTTTGAAAATAGTAAAGTATTACCAGAGTTTACAAATGGGTAGTTTAAAGGACATGTAACCTGCAGATAAATAAATACCCGTGTGTCTATTTTTGCATTGCTTTATCACAGATGATCAAGTTAGATGCTCACCTAATGTGTTGCTGGTGAGTTATGTGTTAATGTCTGTCTTTTAGAGATTTTCCCATATTTTCCTGATATGAATCCCATGCATTAGGTGTGTTATATATGTTTGTATTCTTATATTAGTTTCAAAGTGTTTTCTGCAACATATAAGTGCAAATGTCGGTATTTAAATAATATAATTTTAATGAATTAATGAAAATGAAAAAAAAAAAAAAGGATTGTTTAAAGCCATGGTTCTCAAAGTGTCAGGCCCCCTCTAGTTGTTATGCAGGTGAATCACTAAATTAAACTAATTAATGTTAATATATTTTAACTTAATCTTTGAGTAAGTTTTTTTTTTTTTTTTTGCACATTTAAGTATGTTACAGTTAAAGTACAGTACAGTTTTGTAACTTTTGTTACATAATTACATTTAAAATTACATTTTAATTTAAACTTTTTTTTCATTTACCTGTGTATGTAAGCACAGTTGTAGTGTTAATGTTCAAACTGTATTTACCATGGTAAAGTGTCTGACAACAATTAATATTCTTATTAGAATAAAACTGCCTCATTTTTTTAACTGTAGAGCTGTAGCTGAATAGTTTGGCCTACTACGCTGCTGAAATGTAATGTTGGTCATTATGGTGCAACTTAATATTTAATAACAAATATTTTCTGAAGTGGTACTTGGTATAAAAAGTTTGAGAACCAGTGGTTTAAAGAAATGGTATAATATGAAATCCTGCTTTTTAAGAACTTTTCAGTAAACTCTTTCTTCTTTCCCCTTGTAGAGTCATCGAGGATCCAGCTTGTTCTTTAAACATTGGTAAGAAATTGTTCTTCTGCTACATTGCACTGTCACTTCTGCTAGAGATGCTTTGACCTTTTGTGATAGGTTTTGATTGTGCTTAGTTTAATAAAAATGTACTGAATTTGATTTGACTTGTTTTACTACACTGTAATGTTAGTGTTCTGATTAAAACAGTGTAACTGGGGGCTCTGAAAACACTGCTTGTGAATAATTTGTTAATATTGTACATTTTCATCTGAATACATTAAATAAGTGTTTAATGAATAGTGTTGTCCACTTTGTTTCCAACCTCACTGTTACTGAACTGTAAAGTGAAAATATTGTGTGATTTATTTTGCATTCAGTTTTCATTTAAATATATTTCACAATATCAAAGTTATTGTGAAACATTGTGAACATACCTAAACTCACTGGTTAAATCTTATGTGTCCTCCAGAAGTTTGCACTCTGCAAGTGAACGACGCCTTGTGGTGCCATCCCAAAGAGGTTCAAAATCACTCTCACGGACCTTTTCCTGGACTGTGTCCAGCTGGTGGAATGACCTCCCAATCTCAATCCGAACTGAGTGTTTACTCATTTTCAAGAAACATCTTAAGACTCATCTTTTTCACCAGAACTTAACCAACTAATGCTAGCACTTTTCCTTCTTTTCTTGTCTTTTTTATATATATATATTAAAAAAAAAAACCTGGCTATGCGTTCTGTACTAGACTAACTGAGACTTGTCATGGCACTTGTATACTGTTGTTGTTCGCTTGTACACCTGACTGCTTCTGTTCTTCTCATTTGTAAGTCGCTTTGGATAAAAGCGTCTGTTAAATGATTAAATGTAAATGTTTATACAGGACGGTACAGAAAGTGCACAAGTGGGAGAGAGTGGAGGGGACGGCGTCAGAATGGACCTAGCGCTGGGACACTTTCAAGGATCACCCGAAGCACAACCACACTGTATACACTAAGGCTGCTGGTTCTAACATTTTAGAGTGCCCTGCGGGAGAAATCTCATTATGCATTCCCCACGGTAAAGAAGACACAGTCCGGGGGGGTTCCCATTAGAAATCAACTGGTGGAAGGTTCCCTTCTCGAACTGTTCAACACATTTTCACTGCACAAATGTACACAACTCTTGTAATGAGACACATTACTAAAACATGTTTTTGACAGAAACTGTAGGTTTGCACCAAAATAAAAGATCCACTGGTTTCAGTCATAAAGGTACAAGGGTTTGTCTTGTAAGTGCTGCAAAAAATATGCATTTATGTGCCAAATTATTTCACAAAAACCTTTAAATATTATTGTATTTGGATTGTTCTACTACCTGTTTTTAGCATTACCTCCATGCATACTCTGCATAATAAAGTGTGGGATTATTTTCATCTGTTTCCAAAATTTAACTGCTGTTTGACAATTTTGAGCATGTGGTAGTTTATTGAAGTTGTTTGTAAAGCCATTGCTGCCAGTCATTAGATTTTTAGCCTTGCATGTACCATGTTGATCTAAATGCCCACTAGGATCTAGGTGTATTTACACACGGTGCAAGGTACGACGGGGAAACAACGTCGTGTTATCAACGCTGATTAACTTTTCAAAATCAACACCTCATTCAGCTTTCATCCCAGGGCTGCAGCACGACCCTAATTCACCCATAATGCAGGTAAGACGGTGAAACAGCGTCGCGATTTCAACGGTGAATCCACGTCGTGATTTCAACGTTGATCCAATTTGCAAAATCGAAAGGTTTTTCAACGTTGATTCAACGTCGGGAGTTCAACATTGAATCAGCGTTGTGATTTCAACCGTACATCAACGTCACGATTTCAACGGTGAATCAACGTTGTGATTTCAACGTTGATCCAATTTGCAAAATCGAAAGGTTTTTCAACGTTGATTCAACCATGGTACCTGACGTTGTTTCAACGTTGAATCAACGTTGAAATGCCGGCTGGGAATAATCACAAACAGTCTCCGGAGTCTCGTTCTGAATCAACCGAGTCGCGAACATGCTCCGAAGTCCTGATATGAATCAACCGAGTTGCGAACAGGATTTATTCAGGATCTCAATCAACCGAGTCGCGAACAGGCTCCGAATTTCCGATATGAATCAATCGAGTCGCGAACATGCTCCGAATTTTCGATCTGAATCAACCTAGTCACGAACACGCTCCGAAGTGCCGATCTGAATCAACCGAGTCGCGAACATGCTCCGAAGTGCCGATCTGAATCAACCGAGTCGCGAACATGCTCCGAAGTGCCGATCTGAATCAACCTAGTCACGAACACGCTCCGAAGTGCCGATCTCAATCAACCGAGTCGCGAACAGGCTCCGAAGTGCCGATCTCAATCAACCGAGTCGCGAACAGGCTCCGAAGTGCCAATCTCAAAACTTCGACCAAGGAATGTAAAAATTAAATGCATTTTATTATAGTAAAACTAATTTAGAATGGTCTTCCTCTATATTATATTAACAGCCTAACTTTAAAAGATTAATGCACCATAAGATCACCTTTACACTATAAAAAAACACTATATTGCAGCCTATATTAATAACCTCTATGTAAAAAAACATAGAATACCGTTCTTACCAAATTCATTCAACACGTTATTAAATCATAATTAGTTTTTAAACCCTGACAGGAACTTTCAGATCTGATTCCAAAGTTACTGCGTTTATAAAACAACTCTATGAAAGACTCAGATCACGTATCTAAAAATAAATCGCTATAGTAAAAGAGAAATAATAAAAGGGGTGAAGTTTCCTACCGTTCTGCTGTGTTTGGTCCTCACGCGCGTCTGACGCTCCGCGGCGCGTCTCCGCCCCTCACACGTGCATTTACAGCGCTACATTAAACATCTGTGCTAATTATTATACATTTACTTCATTGTCAGCTTCAGGTACTTCATTTATTATTGTTCAATGAACTGTTTGAAACAAAAAAAAGGTTGTATTTCAGTGTCTCTGTAGGGGATTATAGATCAACAGCGCCACCTGCTGTCGACACGCGGTTATTGGTAGTGATGCTACAGTCAAAAATCAGTAATAATTCAAACTTATCAAAATAAAATATATAAAATAATGATTTCTATTTTAATATCCTTTAAAATATCATTTATTTCGGTAGCTGTATTTTCTGCATCATTCCTCCAGTCTTCAGTGTCACATGATCTCCAGAAATCAGTCTAATATGATGATTTATTATTAGAATTATTAATAGCTGTGATGCCAAATATTATTTTGGAAGCTGTGACACCTTTTTCAGAATTCTTCGATGAATACATTTTTAAAAAGAAAAGCATTTATTAAAATATAAATCTCTTCTAACAATATTAATCTTTGATTTCACTTCTTATCAATTTAATACATCCTAAAAGAGTTCTATTTTTTTAAAAGAAAGAATACATTTTACTGACCACAAACTTTTGAACTCCAGTGTTTATTGTTAGAAAATACTTCTATTTTTAATAAATGCTCTTCTTTTTATCTTTTAATTTATCAAAGAATCCTGATAGAAGTATCACAGTTCAGCAGCACAACTCTGATAATAAATCAGAATATTATAATAATTTCTGAAGATCATGTGACACTGAAGACTGGAGGAATGATGCTGAAAATCACAGAAATAAAATAGATTTTAATGTATATTAAAATAAAAAATGTAGTTTTACTTCATAATATTATTTCACTTTTTCCTGTATTTTTGATCAAATAAATGCAGTTTTGATGAGTAAACTCCTGTAAAAAACAACAACAAAATAAACAACAACAACAAAAAACATAATAAATCATTCTGATCCCAAACTCTGAACGGTGTGTGTGTGTGTGTGTGTGTGTAGCACAACAAAATAAACAACAACAAAAAAACATAATAAATCATTCTGATCCCAAACTCTGAATAGTGTGTGTGTGTGTGTGTAACAATAATAATAAAGATGTTAAATACTCACCTGAAGAGGAAACAATGTTGCATCATAATGAAAGAATGTGTGACGTACACTTTTCTGAAAACTGAGCCAAACATTTTTTCACTGATTTAGGGTAGAGTAAGAATATTTACTGTATTGCGCAAGTTAGTTCATACTTAGATATAATTTTATCATCATCATCTTTAAGAGTTCATGATAATTTCTGTTCAGTTGATTAATTTCTCAGTTGATTAATCCATCCACAATTCATAAAACACAACACATGCAACTTCCAAAAGTCATTGAAATCATTTAAAAATCAAATCGACAGGCTAAAAAAAAGTCTCAGCTCCAAATATTCATTATAATGAACTGTTTGACAAACACTTCCTGCATCGATGTCCAGATCTGAATTAAAAAAAAATCACAAACAGTCTCCGGAGTCTCGATCTGAGTCAACCGAGTCACGAACACGCTCCGAAGTGCCGATCTGAATCAACCGAGTCGCGAACATGCTCCGAAGTGCCGATCTGAAACAACCGAGTCGCGAACACGCTCCGAAGTGCCGATCTGAATCAACCGAGTCGCGAACACGCTCCGAAGTGCCGATCTGAATCAACCGAGTCGCGAACACGCTCCGAAGTGCCGATCTGAATCAACCGAGTCGCGAACACGCTCCGAAGTGCCGATCTGAATCAACCGAGTCGCGAACATGCTCCGAAGTGCCGATCTGAAACAACCGAGTCGCGAACACGCTCCGAAGTGCCGATCTGAATCAACCGAGTCGCGAACACGCTCCGAAGTGCCGATCTGAATCAACCGAGTCGCGAACACGCTCCGAAGTGCCGATCTGAATCAACCGAGTCGCGAACAGGCTCCGAAGTGCCGATCTCAATCAACCAAGTCGCGAACACGCTCCGAAGTGCCGATCTGAATCAACCGAGTAGCGAACAGGCTCTGGAGTGCCGATCTGAATCAAAACAATCAACAATACATCCTAAAAGGGTTCTATTTTTTTTTAAAGAAAGAATACATTTTACTGACCACAAACTTTTGAACTCTAGTGTTTATTGTTAGAAAATACTTCTATTTTTAATAAATGCTCTTCTTTTTATCTTTTCATTTATCAAAGAATCCTGAAAGAAGTATCACAGTTTCAGCAGCACAACTCTGATAATAAATCATAATATTATAATGATTTCTGAAGATCATGTGACACTGAAGACTGGAGGAAGGATGCAGAAAATCACAGAAATAAAATACATTTTAATGTATATTAAAATAAAATGTTTTGTTTTACTTCATAATAATATTTCACTTTTTCCTGTATTTTTGATTAAATAAATGCAGTTTTGATGAGTAAACTCCTGTAAAAAAACAACAACAACATAAAAAACAAAAAAAAACCAAACATAATAAATCATTCTGATCCCAAACTCTGAACGGTGTGTGTGTGTGTGTGTAACAATAATAATAAAGATGTTAAATACTCACCTGAAGAGGAAACAATGTTGCATCATAATGAAAGGATGTGTGACGTACACTTTTCTGAAAACTGAGCCAAACATTTTTTCACTGATTTAGGGTAGAGTAAGAATATTTACTGTATTGCGCAAGTTAGTTCATACTTAGATATAATTTTATCATCATCATCTTTAAGAGTTCATGATAATTTCTGTTCAGTTGATTAATTTCTCAGTTGATTAATCCATCCACAATTCATAAAACACAACACATGCAACTTCCAAAAGTCATTGAAATCATTTAAAAATCAAATCGACAGGCTAAAAAAAAGTCTCAGCTCCAAATATTCATTATAATGAACTGTTTGACAAACACTTCCTGCATCGATGTCCAGATCTGAATTAAAAAAAAAATCACAAACAGTCTCCGGAGTCTCGATCTGAGTCAACCGAGTCACGAACACGCTCCGAAGTGCCGATCTGAGTCAACCGAGTCGCGAACATGCTCCGAAGTGCCGATCTGAATCAACCGAGTCGCGAACATGCTCCGAAGTGCCGATCTGAAACAACCGAGTCGCGAACACGCTCCGAAGTGCCGATCTGAATCAACCGAGTCGCGAACACGCTCCGAAGTGCCGATCTGAATCAACCGAGTCGCGAACATGCTCCGAAGTGCCGATCTGAAACAACCGAGTCGCGAACACGCTCCGAAGTGCCGATCTGAATCAACCGAGTCGCGAACACGCTCCGAAGTGCCGATCTGAATCAACCGAGTCGCGAACACGCTCCGAAGTGCCGATCTGAATCAACCGAGTCGCGAACAGGCTCCGAAATGCCGATCAGAATCAACCGAGTCGCGTACATGCTCCGAAGTGTCGATCTGAATCAACCGAGTCGCAATCTGGCTCCGAAGTGCCGATCTGAATCAACCGAGTCGCGAACAGGCTCCGAAGTGCCGATCTCAATCAACCGAGTCGCGAACAGACTCCGAAGTGCCGATCTGAATCAACCGAGTCGCGAACAGGCTCCGAAGTGCCGATCTGAATCAAAACAATCAACAATACATCCTAAAAGAGTTCTATTTTTTTTAAAAGGAAAAAATACATTTAACTGACCACAAACTTTTGAACTCTAGTGTTTATTTAAAAAAAAATTATGCTCTTCTTTTTATCTTTTCATTTATCAAAGAATCCTGAAAGAAGTATCACAGTTTCAGCAGCACAACTCTGATAATAAACCAGTAATGGAGTAATGATGCTGAAAATCACAGAAATAAAATAGATTTTAATGTATATTAAAATAGAAAAATATTTTTTTACTTCATAATAATATATTTTTAAAAAATTCCTGTGTTTTTGACGAACAGGCTCCGAAGTGCCGATCTGAGTCAACCGAGTCGCGAACATTCTCCGAAGTCCCGAACTGAATCAACCGAGTCGCAAACACGCTCCGAAGTGCCGATCTGAATCAACCGAGTCGCAAACACGCTCCGAAGTGCCCATCTGAATCAAAACAATCAACAATACATCCTAAAAGGGTTCTTTTTTTTTTTTTTTTAAAGAAAGAATACATTTTAGTGTTTATTGTTAGAAAATACTTCTATTTTTAATAAATGCTCTTCTTTTTATCTTTTCATTTATCAAAGAATCCTGAAAGAAGTATCACAGTTTCAGCAGCACAACTCTGATAATAAATCATAATATTATAATGATTTCTGAAGATCATGTGACACTGAAGACTGGAGGAAGGATGCAGAAAATCACAGAAATAAAATAGATTTTAATGTATATTAAAATAAAATGTTTTGTTTTACTTCATAATAATATTTCACTTTTTCCTGTATTTTTGATTAAATAAATGCAGTTTTGATGAGTAAACTCCTGTAAAAAAACAACAACAACATAAAAAACAAAAAAAAACCAAACATAATAAATCATTCTGATCCCAAACTCTGAACGGTGTGTGTGTGTGTGTGTAACAATAATAATAAAGATGTTAAATACTCACCTGAAGAGGAAACAATGTTGCATCATAATGAAAGGATGTGTGACGTACACTTTTCTGAAAACTGAGCCAAACATTTTTTCACTGATTTAGGGTAGAGTAAGAATATTTACTGTATTGCGCAAGTTAGTTCATACTTAGATATAATTTTATCATCATCATCTTTAAGAGTTCATGATAATTTCTGTTCAGTTGATTAATTTCTCAGTTGATTAATCCATCCACAATTCATAAAACACAACACATGCAACTTCCAAAAGTCATTGAAATCATTTAAAAATCAAATCGACAGGCTAAAAAAAAGTCTCAGCTCCAAATATTCATTATAATGAACTGTTTGACAAACACTTCCTGCATCGATGTCCAGATCTGAATTAAAAAAAAAAAAAAATCACAAACAGTCTCCGGAGTCTCGATCTGAGTCAACCGAGTCACGAACAGGCTCCGAAGTGCCGATCTGAGTCAACCGAGTCACGAACATGCTCCGAAGTGCCGAACTGAATCAACCGAGTCGCGAACAGGCTCCGAGGTGTCGATCTGAATCAACCGAGTCGCGAACAGGCTCCGAAGTGCCGATCTGAATCAAAACAATCAACAATACATCCTAAAAGAGTTCTATTTTTTTTAAAAATAGAAAGAATACATTTAACTGACCACAAACTTTTGAACTCTAGTGTTTATTGTTAGAAAATACTTCTATTTTAAATAAATGCTCTTCTTTTTATCTTTTCATTTACCAAAGAATCCTGAAAGAAGTATCAGTTTCAGCAGCACAACTCTAATAATAAATCAGTAATGGAGTAATGATGCTGAAAAATCACAGAAATAAAATAGATTTCAATGTATATTAAAATAGAAAATATTTTTTTACTTCATAATAATATATTTTTAAAAAATTCCTGTGTTTTTGAGGAACAGGCTCCGAAGTGCCGATCTGAATCAACCGAGTTGCGAACAGGCTCCGAAGTTGCCGATCTGCCGATTTTTACTTCATAATAATATATTTTTATAAAATTCCTGTGTTTTTGAGGAACAGGCTCCGAAGTGCCGATCTCAATCAACCAAGTCGCGAACAGGCTCTGAAGTGCCGATCTGAATCAAAACAATCAACAATACATCCTAAAAGGGTTCTATTTTTTTTTTTAAAGAAAGAATACATTTTACTGACCACAAACTTTTGAACTCTAGTTTTTATTGTTAGAAAATACTTCTATTTTTAATAAATGCTCTTCTTTTTATCTTTTCATTTATCAAAGAATCCTGAAAGAAGTATCACAGTTCAGCAGCACAACTCTGATAATAAATCATAATATTATAATTATTTCTGAAGATCATGTGACACTGAAGACTGGAGGAATGATGCAGAAAATAACAGAAATAAAATAGATTTTAATGTATATTAAAATAAAATGTTTTGTTTTACTTCATAATAATATTCCACTTTTTTCCTGTATTTTTGATCAAATAAATGCAGTTTTGATGAGTAAACTCCTGTAAAAAAACAAACAAAATAAACAACAACAAAAAACATAATAAATCATTCTGAACCCAAACTCTGAACGGTGTGTGTGTGTGTGTGTGGTTGTGTGTGTAGCACTTACACACTAATCCCCACAATAATAAAGATGTTAAATACTCACCTGAAGAGGAAACAATGTTGCATCATAATGAAAGGATGTGTGACGTACACTTTTCTGTAAACTGAACCAAACATTTCTTCACTGAGTAAGAATATTTATTGTATTGCGCAAGTTAGTTCATACTTAGATATAATTTTATATGCAATATTACCTTTTCTTTTCATTATCATCTTTAAGAGTTCATGATAATTTCTGTTCAACTTTATTTCTCAGTTGATAATTCCATCCACAATTCATAAAACACAACACATGCAACTGAGATACAAGAAGGCTTTACTTCCAAAAATAACTGAAATCATTTAAAAATCAAATGGACAGGTTAAAAAAAAGCCTCAAGTCCAAATATTCATTAATCACCAATAAACTGTTTGACAAACATTTCCTCCTTCGATGTCCAGATCTGAATTAAAAAAATAATAATAATCACAAACAGTCTCCGGAGTCTCGATCTGAATCAACCGAGTCGCGAACAGGCTCCGAAGTGCCGATCTGAATCAACCGAGTCGCGAACAGGCTCCGAAGTGCCGATCTGAATCAAAACAATCAACAATACATCCTAAAAGAGTTCTATTTTTTTTTTTTTTTTTTTTAAAAAGAAAGAATACATTTAACTGACCACAAACTTTTGAACTCTAGTGTTTATTGTTAGAAAATACTTCTATTTTAAATAAATGCTCTTCTTTTTATCTTTTCATTTATCAAAGAATCCTTAAAGAAGTATCACAGTTTCAGCAGCACAACTCTAATAATAAATCAGTAATGGAGGAATGATGCTGAAAAATCACAGAAATAAAATAGATTTCAATGTATATTAAAATAGAAAATATTTTTTTACTTCATAATAATATATTTTTAAAAAATTCCTGTGTTTTTGAGGAACAGGCTCCGAAGTGCCGATCTGAATCAACCGAGTTGCGAACAGGCTCCGAAGTTGCCGATCTGCCGATTTTTACTTCATAATAATATATTTTTATAAAATTCCTGTGTTTTTGAGGAACAGGCTCCGAAGTGCCGATCTCAATCAACCAAGTCGCGAACACGCTCCGAAGTGCCGATCTGAATCAACCGAGTAGGGAACAGGCTCCGAAGTGCCGATCTGAATCAAAACAATCAACAATACATCCTAAAAGGGTTCTATTTTTTTTTTTAAAGAAAGAATACATTTTACTGACCACAAAATTTTGAACTCTAGTTTTTATTGTTAGAAAATACTTCTATTTTTAATAAATGCTCTTCTTTTTATCTTTTCATTTATCAAAGAATCCTGAAAGAAGTATCACAGTTTCAGCAGCACAACTCTGATAATAAATCATAATATTATAATTATTTCTGAAGATCATGTGACACTGAAGACTGGAGGAATGATGCAGAAAATAACAGAAATAAAATAGATTTTAATGTATATTAAAATAAAATGTTTTGTTTTACTTCATAATAATATTCCACTTTTTTCCTGTATTTTTGATCAAATAAATGCAGTTTTGATGAGTAAACTCCTGTAAAAAAACAAACAAAATAAACAACAACAAAAAACATAATAAATCATTCTGAACCCAAACTCTGAATGGTGTGTGTGTGTAGCACTTACACACTAATCCCCACAATAATAAAGATGTTAAATACTCACCTGAAGAGGAAACAATGTTGCATCATAATGAAAGGATGTGTGACGTACACTTTTCTGTAAACTGAACCAAACATTTCTTCACTGAGTAAGAATATTTATTGTATTGCGCAAGTTAGTTCATACTTAGATATAATTTTATATGCAATATTACCTTTTCTTTTCATTATCATCTTTAAGAGTTCATGATAATTTCTGTTCAACTTTATTTCTCAGTTGATAATTCCATCCACAATTCATAAAACACAACACATGCAACTGAGATACAAGAAGGCTTTACTTCCAAAAATAACTGAAATCATTTAAAAATCAAATGGACAGGTTAAAAAAAAGCCTCAAGTCCAAATATTCATTAATCACCAATAAACTGTTTGACAAACATTTCCTCATTCGATGTCCAGATCTGAATTTAAAAAATAATAATAATCACAAACAGTCTCCGGAGTCTCGATCTGAATCAACCGAGTCGCGAACAGGCTCCGAAGTGCCGATCTGAATCAAAACAATCAACAATACATCCTAAAAGAGTTCTATTTTTTTTTTTTTTTTTTTTTTTAAAAACATTTAACTGACCACAAACTTTTGAACTCTAGTGTTTATTGTTAGAAAATACTTCTATTTTAAATAAATGCTCTTCTTTTTATCTTTTCATTTATCAAAGAATCCTTAAAGAAGTATCACAGTTTCAGCAGCACAACTCTGATAATAAATCAGTAATGGAGGAATGATGCTGAAAAATCACAGAAATAAAATAGATTTCAATGTATATTAAAATAGAAAATATTTTTTTACTTCATAATAATATATTTTTAAAAAATTCCTGTGTTTTTGAGGAACAGGCTCCGAAGTGCCGATCTGAATCAACCGAGTCGCGAACAGGCTCCGAAGTTCCGATATAAATCAAAACAATCAACAATACATCCTAAAAGAGTTCTATTTTATTTTTTTAAAAGAAAGAATACATTTTACTGACCACAAACTTTTGAACTCTAGTGTTTATTGCTAGAAAATACTTCTATTTTTAATAAATGCTCTTCTTTTTATCTTTTCATTTATCAAAGAATCCTGAAAGAAGTATCACAGTTCAGCAGCACAACTCTGATAATAAATCATAATATTATAATAATTTCTGAAGATCATGTGACACTGAAGACTGGAGGAATGATGCAGAAAATCACAGAAATAAAATAGATTTTAATGTATATTAAAATAAAAAATGTAGTTTTACTTCATAATATTATTTCACTTTTTCCTGTATTTTTGATCAAATAAATGCAGTTTTGATGAGTAAACTCCTGTAAAAAAACAACAACAACAAAAAACATAATAAATCATTCTGATCCCAAACTCTGAACGGTGTGTGTGTGTGTGTAACAATAATAATAAAGATGTTAAATACTCACCTGAAGAGGAAACAATGTTGCATCATAATGAAAGGATGTGTGACGTACACTTTTCTGAAAACTGAGCCAAACATTTTTTGACTGATTTAGGGTAGAGTAAGAATATTTACTGTATTGCGCAAGTTAGTTCATACTTAGATATAATTTTATCATCATCATCTTTAAGAGTTCATGATAATTTCTGTTCAGTTAATTAATTTCTCAGTTGATTAATCCATCCACAATTCATAAAACACAACACATGCAACTTCCAAAAGTCATTGAAATCATTTAAAAATCAAATCGACAGGCTAAAAAAAAGCCTCAGCTCCAAATATTCATTATAATGAACTGTTTGACAAACACTTCCTGCATCGATGTCCAGATCTGAATTTAAAAAAAATCACAAACAGTCTCCGGAGTCTCGATCTGAGTCAACCGAGTCGCAGTTTTTAGAGTGCAGCATTCTCTACATTTCTCCCATTCTGCTTTAGAAAAACACCATCTCTCTATTCTGTGACCCTCCTGAACATGTATTTCAACATTAATTGTACATAATATCATAGTGATCACTGCCTGTATTAATGTTACTCATATTTCCAGAAACATAAAATCTCAAAGGAATGATGCTCTCCCATGTCTCTTGCTTTTAACATCTACAAAAACAAACAAACAAACATTATTTTACTCTTAGTAAAACACAACAACAACTGATAACATGAAATTATGAAGTTTACTTGCCTTAAACGATCTTTCCCTCTCTTCAGAAGAAGCTGAGAAAACCACCTCCTCACACAAGCAGACTTCTGTGTCCTTAACTCCAGTTAGTTTGAGTTCTGCAAAGAGGGACATCAATGGTTTCAATAAAATATTAACATATACATACATACATACATATATATATATATAAAATCACACTGTTTTTGCATCAAAATGTGAAGTAAACCGGCAGGACACAACATAAACATTAATTTTCTAAAAAAAAAAAAGTAATAATAACTTAACTTACATCAGTCTCAAAAGAATGAAGTTATCTTGTCTCTGGATTTCAACATCTAAACAACAACATTATTTTAGTCTTAGTAAAAATAAAGATAACTTGATGTTATTCTGAAGTTTACTCTCCTTAAACCTTCTGTCCCTCTCTTCAGAAGAACACCTCCTCCTCATCCTCACACAGGTCTGTGACTCCTCACACAAACAGCTTCTGTGTCTTTAACTCTCGGCGCGAGGACAATGAAGACTGGAGCTGGACAAGTCTGAAACATTACATGTAAAACATACTTTTAACAGTTACCACTTCAACAGCCTCAAAATAATTATGCTAGTCTTTACTACACAATGCCGTTTCCTTTAGGAGACAAACATACATTCAGTTTAACCGCGAAAAAAAAGACAAATTCACATGACCATAACCGTGACCATAACCGTCTGTTAACGCCTCAAAAAGTACAGATAATGTAAAACCTTGTGTAAATATGACAAAATACATTCACAGACGTTATATTAAAAGTAAATCCTCCGTTCAGTAACGTTACATGAGGCAGTTAAGACCTCCGTGTCCGAGGCGAAAACCGCGTCCGTTTTTTATATATATATATAACGTTAAGCTCCTTTGTTTCCGCCTTTCATAAAACCTTCCGCCTTTCATACAACCGGGTAAACAATAAAAGATAACTTTACATTTTGAATATTTACTTACCATAGTCTTTCACTCGCTTCTCGCTTCTATCACGCTGAGAAAATGGCGGCTGCTCGCACTGGAGACGTACGATTTTGACGTGACGTGCGTGCTCTCCTTCACGTCCGCGTCCTCAACCCACCCCCGCTGGGTTGAAAAAGAAAGTTATTTTCAACCCAAACTTGGGTTAAAACATCCCAAAGTCCTATCCAACGGCCTCAACCCAGCAGTTGGGTTGAAAAAACAACCCAGCGTTTTTTAGAGTGTAGGAAACACTTGAGTCAAGACAATTTGATTGATTCCCAAAGGAAGAAAGCCAAGGCACAGAAAATAATCAAGTCATCAAGGAAGAATGCATGGAGACAGTTCTGTTCAGCGATTGGTCGAGAAATAGATTTGAATGATGTATGGGCAATGATTAAAAAGATGACTGGGACAATCCCTGTGCTGGTAGATGGAGAATACTTGGCAAGAACAAATAAGGAGAAAGCGGATTTATTAGGTAAGAAATTTGCAAGTATTCATAGTGGAAGTCACTTAGATGGAGTGAATAAGCAACGGAAAGAGGATATTATTAGGAAATGTTCTGATGTATTAAGGAAAAAGGACACTAATGGATCAAGACTAGATGCATGAGCTGAAAAATGGCCTTAGAGAAAAGTGGATATACAGCTCCAGGGCAAGACCAACTGTGTTATGATGTTTAGACAATTACCTGATGAATTTATGGAAATTATACAAAGACTTTTTAATAAGATATGGAGAGAAGGCAAACTACCTCATAATAGGAAAAGTGCTTTGATATTGCCTTTTAGTAAGCCTGGTAAAACCCCAGACAATGCAGGGAATTACAGGCCTATAGCGTTAACATCTCACTTGTGGAAATGGATGGAAAGGGTAATAGTTCGTAGACTATCATATTATTTAGAACAGAAAGGGCTGATCTGTGCACGACAAAGTGGTTTTCGTAAAGGTAGATCTACAATAGGTGCCCTAGTGAAAGTTAGTAATGAAGCTGAAAAAGCAATTAGTATGAAAGAGGTCATGGTTATAGTATATTTTGATGTAGAGAAAGCATATGACTCAATGTGGAGAGAAGAACCATTGATTAAATTACATAATATGGGTATAGGTGGAAGGATGTATAACTGGATATTAGATTTCTAATCAAATCAAACGTTTCGTGTTAAAGTTGGAGATGATGTTTCAAGTGATTTGAACATATTAATGGTATTGAAAAGAGCAATACTACATCTGTATCAGAGTCTTTTTCAATTTTACAATTTTTGCTTGACCCAAGAAAAAGTTAAACAACTGACATTCATAACAACGTTTTCTCAAATACTTAAAACCACAAATGAAAACCTCCATTGAGAAGACTTCCTCAAACTGTTTAAATACATCTTGTAAAAAAATAAACAATGGTCTTAGTCTAATACAATGCATGAAAGTATGGAACACAGTTTCTCTTTGTGAACCAAATGGACAACTCTGATTGACTTCATGATTTATCACTGAGACAAACGCATTGACAGCTATGGTACCGTGAAAAATTCTCCATTGCAAGTCCCCTGTTTTTTTAAGCAATGGTGACTTATAAAGTGCTCCCCATTTAGGTCTTGTATTCTCACTTAAATGTAAGACATTGCGCCATGGAGTATCTATTTTACCATCAAGACTCTTCTTATTTAAAGCTTTAACACAACACTCATACATAGCTTTACTGGATGCTTTTTCTTTTCCCAACAACCTTAAATTATTACTCTTTAAAATAAAACCATCGCACATTTCTAAATCAGGACTTAAAAACAAATTCGGAAAAGGATCATCAGTCTTTGGTTGAATCCACCCTTCTTCAAAGTCTTTTATCATTTTTAATTCCTTTTTGGTAATGATTTCTTTCCACTTAGACAACAGCCGAGTTACTACCCGTGTAGACTTCATCTTCAACTCTTCTTCCATTGCTTTAGAGTCAGATAAATCATGTCCAGTTATACGAACTTGGCTTCCAAGAGTAATAATGTGAGATTTAATAAGTGAGTCCATCAAGGCAGGAAAACATCCCTCATTTGACACATCCAAACGTGATCCACCAATTAAAGGTTCTTGAAGAGTCCAGTACAAAGAGTCTTTGTTTTCACTTCTCAATACTTTAAAAAGTGACCATACTTTAAATAAGTTACAATAAAAAATTGGTAACTTAGATACAGAAAACTTCTTAAGATTCATCCAGAACAAAGATTTGTCTAAAACCAGACCTTCAAATTTTTTTAAAATAATAGAAGCAACCAAACTCCAATTCTCATTCTCAGAACTTTCAAGAAATCGTTGTACATATTTTAGCCGAAAAGCTGCCACTCTACTCTGTAGATGAATCAAACCTTGTCCCCCTTCATTTTTAGACAGATATAAAACACTTTGTGGCACCCAATGTAAATTATCCCAAAAAAATAACTAATATAGACTGACATTTTTTCAGAAGAAGTGCTGGGGGTTCAATACATGCTAACAAATGGCAAAGAGTAGAGGCTGCTAAGTTGTTAATAATTAAAACCCAACCTCTATATGACATATGAGAAATTAAAAACTTCCATTTATTCAAACACCCCACAATTTTTCCTTCTATCCCCTCAAAATTCTTCTTTACAGTTGTATCCTCTCCCAAATATACACCTAAATATTTAAACCCATCTCTACTCCATTTTAACCCCGCAGGGAGACTAGGTTGTCCATGCATCCACTTTCCAACTAAAATAGCCTCACTTTTATTCCAATTTACCTTAGCGGAGGAAACAACCATAAAATCACTTAAAATTTGTGTTATTTTTGACACATTCTTTAATGAAAATTACAATGTCATCAGCATAAGCTGATAGTTTAAAAACTTAATCACAATTTGGAATTGTGCTTTCAGGTCTAGGATTTCTGCCAATTCTTTGTTTTTGGGGTTTAAAATTTCAATAAGCTCTTGATTATGTTTGTTACCAATAGATTCTTGTAATTTCTTTATATCATTTTCTAAATTTACCATTAAAATATTTGTTTCTTTAGTGATGTTGTAAGCGTGTTAGTTGTTTAATCAGTTGTTTAATCTGGGTTTTCCCCAAATCCCACCACTGCTGCAAAGATTGGAAATCAGATTTAGTGGTTCTAAATTCATACCAAAAAACTTTAAAATATCTTTAAATTCCATATCAGTTAAGAGACTGTTATTAAAATACCACATTGCACTTTTTGGTTTTATGGATCCTAAAATTAAAAAACATTGTACTAAACTATGATCCGAAAAGCTAACTGGAATAATAGAACAATCTCTAAAAAGTTTGAGTTGATGACTAAAACCATAAAATCTGTCCAATCTTGCTAAAGACAACCTATTATTATAAGAATGAACCCAAGTATACTGTCTCTGTGTCTTATGAAAGTTCTGCCAAAGGTCTACAAGATCATGTGTTTCTATAAGTTGAATTAGCCTTTTTCGAGGAGCCATATGAGGCTCAACATGATTTCTATCGGAGGCAAATTCAGCGCAATTAAAATCCCCTCCAATTAAGAACAAATCTTCAGAATTACAATCACTTAATGCTTTACATAATATATTTTAAAAACCCATTCTTTCAACTGCATTGGTGGGAAAATAAATACAACCAAAACAATAAAAAAGCATTATCAAATTGAGCCCTTATTTTAAAAAATCTGCCCTTTACTACTTCTTCCACTTCATAAGAAATCGGAATGGAGTTTTTAGAGAATAAAATAGCAACACCACAACTTAAAGATGAATTATGACAAAAAATGGTTAACCCATTGAATTCTCTTGCCCAGTCTTCTTCATTGGAAACATCACTATGAGTTTCTTGAGCAAACAGAAAGTCTATTTTCTTCATCTTAATTAACTCATATAATTCAAACCTCTTCTTCCCTTCCTGTGCTCCATTTAAAATAAGGGAAGCAAAATGAAATTATTTCATTAAAGAGAAGAAAAGGATAATCAAGACACAAAAAAACCATCTCATAAGTGTAATTTTAAAACTTTTCAGCATTAATTCCTAATTGAAAATTTACTTTTGTGAGAATTTTTTTCAGTCTGTAAACCTCTTGATCAGTAAAAAGACTTTCACTCTTAAAAATCTTTACCTTTTCTACAAATTGCTCCAAATCAGGAAAGCACTCTGTAATGCGCACATTTCTTGCATTCTTTGTGACTCTCAAAAAGAGCTTAACATCATCTACACTGTAAGACGTAGATGAAGAGTCATCTTTTGTCTGATCAAAAGTAACACTAGATTCTGAAAGGTCAGTGTCACTCTCAGTATCAGTTTGGCTATTTTCTAGTTTTTTTGATTTACTGTAGTGGCTCTGTTTCAATCTCCTGTTTTGTGGTGTTTTAGAAACACATTCATCTTGTTCTCCCCCAGAACACTGATACCCTTCCAGCTCCATATCTTGATTATTTACTGAACTCTGTAAATCTAAACCCTCAATTAACTGATGCCTTTCATCAGAGACAGAAGCTTCTTCTACATCTGCCACTCACTCTTTCCCCTTTTTCTTCAAAGCTGCAGCATCACCTAATAAATCTGAGTTTTCATCGACAGGCTTCTGTACAGTGTTCTCCTCAACTACATCCACGTGGTACCTCACTCCTAACACTTTGCACTATCCACCCCTCCTCACCAACCTTTTCAATCGGGAATGAAGAAACTTTTTCCTTCGTTTTCTCTTCTTTTTTTGGACAAACCCTCACGAGGTGTCCTGTTTCCCCGCAATTAAGGCATCTCATGCTATTAGTCGTAGCATACACTACGTAGTTGAAATCGTCATGCTTGAAATTAAACGTCAAATCCAACACCTCTTTATGGTCCTTTAATACCATGTACACAAAACGTCTGAAAGACACTACGTGTTTTAGCAAGGTCGATTTGCAACCAATCTGTATCATTTTGATTGGGGAAACCAATCTGCCATATCTCTCGAACAGTTTTACCAGCACCTCATCTTTTATGAAAGGCGGCACGTTTGATAGGATCACTTTTTTAGACGGAGTAGACAACGGTAACACTGGAACAAAAGCATTGTCGATAACAACGCCACTTTCAACCAACAAGTTTGCTAATTCAACTGTTTTCAAAAAAATAACAACCGCGTTGTTCATTCTCGATGCTGACAGAACATTTCCACAACCCACCACCTCTCCGACAGCCAAACTACACTCTTCCACACTAGCGTTTAAACTTAACTTCACCGCATGACGCCGTGTGAGGAAATCTAGCGTCCTCACACCTGAAGTCATCCTGCCAGTTATAAAAACTGGTAGACAGACAACAAACCACTATCTTAAACCTTTTCAACTGTATACCACAAGTAAAAAAAGGTAAAAGATAGAAAATAGAAACCCTATTTGTGGCACAGCGGCCAGAAAAAAAAGAGAAAGACAGTCTGTGTCTTGTAACTTTGAACGCTCCTCTGGTTTCAGTTGTGTTTTTGTTTATTTTGGTGACGTATAAATAAAGTCTTTGCCTCTTGCGATCCGTGACACTACGTCCTTAATAACAATGGATGAAAAGTTTAGAGCCCTACTGATGATTAAGTCTAGAGTGTGTCCACCTTTGTTTGTGGGTCTATGTACAGGCAAAAAAATATATAAATAAATAAATCGCGTGTCCAGGGACTTTTTTTTTCTTTTTTGCCATGCATTGTTCATAGAGCTCATTAATCATAGCGGTGCCTCAGGTGTTTGCAGTGTGTATACAGTATGTGTCTGCGGTCAGCAGCGAGAGCGCATAAATATAACGCGAAAGCACATTAAAATAATGCACGAGTGCGAATCTCTCTGTTCGCACGCAGATTTCATTTGCTCTGTCACAAAACCAGACGTACTTGCTCAGATACACACTGTTCTGCGCGGAGAGAGTGTGCGCACTTAAAGCATGTCTCCTCTCACTTAAACTGTGTCCTGTGCACTCACAACTCTCTCTATGCTCACTTCTGGGACTGTTATTGCTCATGTGTTAGATATTAATTATTTTCTCACGTTTATATTTCTAGCCTTTTACCGCGTGCAGTGTGAACGCTCTGATCCGTTAACATGGGCTCAGAAAAAAGGCGCATCACAGACAGAGTGTGAACCTGGAGTTACAGACATATGCCCGGGCTGTTCTGTTCTCGCGCTAGGTGTATTTTTTTTATTGTTATTTAATTATATATATGAAATGATGTTATGTTATGACTTAGACATATTTACATATAATATAACAATATTATTATTTCTTTTAATAGTAATTTGCGGCCCACGGGTTGAAAACCACTGGTTTAGAATATAATCCTCTCTCAGCGTGAAATCAAGAGCTCAGGACGGTCAAAACTACAGTGATCCAGACCACACTGCTGATGAAGCAATGACAAATCATATTAATAACTGAAATAAATTAAAATGTAAGAAGTACTTTTCAAGTTGAAATAAAATTGTAAGTAGTAAAAAGTATTTTTTCTTTCTTCAGTAATGTTATAAAGTAAAAGTACAAGTAGTGAATTTATATTGTACTTGAATAAAGTAAAGATGCCTCACAAATCACCAGAAGGAGACTGGAATGTTCTGTGTCCCTCAGTGAAGCAGGTTTTTTTTTTTTCTTTTGGTTTAGTTTGTACGTTACTTCTTCACTTGCGAGGTTCTGTGAAAAGACTCCATTACCCATGATGCATCTCTCCTTCGCGGCAGAGAGCGACGTCAGAACGCGCAGAATCAGTTATAATATCACAGTTTTTACAGATGCTAGGACACATTTCTCAGTACTTAGGTCACTTTTGCAGAACTCTTCACACAGTGAGCACAACAGAAGTCTATGTGGGCTAAACTGAGGATCAATTATCATTGCTTTGGCACAAAATGCATTCAATGACTACATCTCTCAAATTTGATGAATTCTTTTCTCACTCAGACACAACAACTGACAAAACTCTTTACGTACAGGACAGTCTGCAAATGCTTACATACTGTTATCAAAACTGTTAAACTGATGTTCAGAACAATATAATACAATACTGAATCAGCAATTTGCTACATTTCTACAGTAATATTTGAATGAAATATATTTTAAATCTTAAAATTAAATGCTATAAAAACAACTGGACAGTTAGTAGATTAGCATTACTATTGTATCTGTATCAGTGGATGGTGTGGACACAAATTCCTCCATTTTGGAATTACTCAGTGCAAAAAAATAAATAAACGTCATACAATATTAACGAATTGTGCATCATGTCTGATTCACTCCAGTGACATATATTGGAATGAATTATGAACAGAGATGTTTCCTTGTTTTACACAAGAAAACACTGTATAATGCTACATGTTGTTAGTGTTTTTAGCTCATTGTTTGTCATCTGTCAACCTTTGCTAGTGTTCTGGAAGAATGAGCTGATTTGAGACCTGAAGAAAGGGTTTTGGTAGTTGTAGTGCTTTCTGAATGAGAAATGAACTGCTTTGCCAAGCTGAAAGATGGTTAGGAGAACAGTGTGAAGAGTTTTGCAAAAGTGACCTAAGTATTGAGAAATGTGTCCTAGTGTCTGTAAAAAACTGTAATATAATACATTACTGACCAGCGAAGATTGAACATTAGCGATACGTGCTGCTGCTCAGTGTGATCAGACACAGAACTAACGTGGAAACACACAGTACTGTGATAAACTTTCTAAATCATGAATCATTGCCTGTCAACATGCTACACAGAGAGTGTGTGTGTGTGTGTGTGTGAGAGAGAGAGAGAGTCTGTGTGTGTGTGTGTGTATGAGAGAGAGAGAGTCTGTGTGTGTGTGTGAGAGAGAGAGGTAGAGTGTGTGTGTGTGTGAGAGAGAGAGTGTGTGTGTGTGTGTGTGAGAAGATGTGTGTGTGTGTGTGTGTGTGTGTGTGAGAGAGAGAGAGAGAGAGTGTGTGTGTGTGTGTGTGAGAGAGAGGTAGAGTGTGTGTGAGTGTGTGTGTGTGTGTGTGTGAGAGAGAGAGGGATAGAGAGTGTGTGTGTGTGTGTGAGAGAGAGAGAGGTAGAGTGTGTGTGAGAGAGTGTGTGTGAGTCATGATGTAGTGGTTAGAGTTGATCTCTCTCTCTCTGTATTTATAACTATCACCGCATGCTCTCTCTCATCCGCTCCCGCACACACTCTAATACCGCACACTACATCCGGGCATCAGCAGCCGCTCTCAGTGTGTGGGGTGTTTAAAGCTTTGGGTGAGCGGCAGGAACAGGTCACTTTCACTTTCACCGATGTCGTGATCGCGGAGCGCGTGCACGTGTATCTGTGATGAGCCCTGATCCGTCTTCAGTCATGTCTCCTGAGATCAGTCTCACCTGACTCCTGCTGCTCGTGCTGATTAGAGCCGTGTTTATGATGTACATGTGCATAACTGAGACTGTGACACTGGGATATCAGGGATGGAAATGAAACATTTGATATTTGGGACATGGTCACTGCTCCACACACACTCGGGATACTCTCTGGATAAACTTGTGCTCTTTTGTTGTTCATTACTTCTATTCTGTTATCTGTCATTCGTATTTAATTGATGAAAATATTTATTTGAACTTTTGTCTCTATCTTTATATCTTGATAAGCATATTAGTAGAAATATTGATAAGATGCTTTGTGATTTCCTATGGAGAAATCAAACACATATATTAAAAAGATTGTGATTATGAATATATGTGAGAATGGTGACCTTCACTTCTGTAGTTATTACCACAGAAATATCATCTTAGAAATCAGATTAAAGACGTTTCTTATAAGCTTATTCATAGAATTGATCCAGCAAATCATTCTTTCCAATCAAGTAAACCAGGAGTAAATGTGAGTGGTATTTCTGGGCCTGCACATCCTCAGATACTCAGACTTTAACACCTTCTTCAGTTCGGGGGGAACATTACTGTCCTAAACAGGAGAAACACTGCTTTAACTTCATTCATCTACTCTACTATTTACCAATAAAAACACAAAGTTATGGTATTGCTGAGTGAAATAAGTATATATAGTGACAGTATCAGAGACTCTGGGAATAAGAAAGCTGTGAGAACGAACGTTTGTGAACTTTACAACATATTCATTTGATTTATATATTCGTACATGTGTATGTGTTTCTTGTATTTTTGTTTTGAAGTCTTTTGTTTGTTGTAACTTTTCCTTTCTGTTCTCTTCTCTCAGGTTAATGTTGTTTTCTTGATAACATTGTGTTATTGTACCTTGAATAAAAAAAGAGAAAAGGTGAAACTCCATCTCATAACCCTGAGATAGATCTGTAGCACCAACATGTGCTCTTCCTCAGGCGTGATGTCACCTCCTGGTGCATTGTGGGACGAGGACGTGATGACTGGCGTTACGAGCATCTCCTACGACAGCCAGCCAATGAACGCACAGAGTGAAGGTGAGCCAATCAAATCAGTGCAAACACAAAAATGATTCCAGTACAAGAGTTAATACGACTCATTAACTGTAACAGAACTGTAATGATGATTGTCCTGAACACTTTAAAGATAACTGTAACAAAAAATAACTAATGATAACCAGAATGATTACTGTAACAAAAAAAGAGAACTGTAATGATAACTAACAATGACTATAACTATAATGGTGATTATAACAATAAATAGCTGTAACTGTAACGATAACTTTAAAGATAATAACTGTCACAATAACTGTATCAATAACTAACAATAATGACCAGCAACAATAACTAACTAATGATAACTTAACAATAACTACAATAGTAGCTGTAATAATAACTTTAAAGGTAACTAACTGTAACAAACAATAACCGTTAATTACCGTAACTGTAGCAATTACTATTATTGTAACAATAACTATATCAGTGACTAACAATAACAAACAGTAACAGTATGCAACTAATGAGAACTGTAACAATAACGAAAAGGAACAGACGAATGATAACTAACGATAACTAGCTGTAACACTAGTGTGTGTGTGTGTGTCTGTGTGTGTGTGTGTGTGTGTACAGTGTTGAACGAGCCTGTAATTGAAGCACATGGTGTTGGTCTGGTCCGGTCTGGTTTCTCCGTTCTGTCTCTGATGTATTTCTGGTTCTGGTCTTGTTAAGTTGAGGAGACTCGACTGACAGACACTATTAAAGAGAACTGAACTGAGGATTATGAACTGAATCATCAATGAACTGTCTTTAGCTGAAGAATAACTCTGTTATGGTGTTCTTTCATCACTGATAACCTATTATCCTGTTGAACACGATAAAGCTGCTTTGACAGTCAGTCTGTATAAAGCACTACAGAAAGAAAGATGGCTTCTTTGCTGTATTCAACTATCATTACACCTCAGTTACAGATCAAGAGTGGTTTTAGATCAACAGATGGCATCGTCTGCTGTTTATTTAGAGATGTTTCAGTCATCACATTATGTTTGGAGGTTAAAAACAAGCCAGACAGACATTGATATGATCAGCAACACAGCTACAATAAATAAAACTGATAATGTGTGTCAGAGTTATGGTGTGTGAAGGATCAAACAATGACAATAATCAGCTGTGGTGCCCCGAGGGCCACAGAAAGGCTTGTCAGTGCTGTTTGCTTCCTGCAGGAGACGGAATGATGAACTCACCTGAGCTCTGCAGGAGCACAAGATCTACCTGTGCTCTCAGTGTGCTCAGAGACAGAGACAGAGACAGAGAGAGAGAGAGAGAGAGAGAGAGAGAGAGAGCGGACACACATGTGGGGCAACCACACGCTCAGCTGCTATATATAGCGTGTCACACACACACACACACACACACACCGCTCCTCGCGTCTGTCGGTCCGCTGGTGATCATGGCGGTGGTGTCGGTTGTTCGCCGGTTCGTGTCTCTCTCGGTTCCGCGGCTCGTCGTCTCTCAGCAGCAGCACCGGACCGCAGTGAACACCACCTCCGGAGCCATTCTGCCCAAACCCAAGAAAGTGAGTGAGTAAATCAGTCAATCACTTAATCAACGACACACGCGGAGACCCGCTCATATAATTACACTCACAACGCGATTATTGATCACAGCCAGCGATGAAATTAATGTATGGACGGAAATATGAAAGATCGTCAGCTAGAGGACGCGTGTGTGCGCGCGTGTCAGTTACAAACACACCTCATCTGTCAGTCAGTGTGAAACAGTAATATCTGTGTTTATCACTCATATCGTGTATATTACCATGCCAATAACTATAACTAATAACCATAAGCAGGTTGTGTGGATCATACGCGCTGTTTGTCGTCTGTCTGTACTTCAGAGCTCATTAATGAGGAATTACTCTCGAATGCGGAGCAGGAGTGTTCTGCGCACGCGCAGTTCAGCTCTGAAGCGCTTCTGAGTCGGTTCAGTGAATCACGTGAGTGAATCAGTGCAGTTCTCAGAGTGTCTTGAGTTTGTGAAGAAGACTTTATAACTGACTGCACGAGAGAGAGAATCAATCTCAGGACACCTCTTACTATACTCACATTTTCACACTTTAAATTATAGTCACAGAGGAGAGTGAAGCAATAAACAGTTTAAGAAATAAATCAACAAACAATATCGTCTCAAGCAGCTGAATATTAAAGCAATAGTCCACTCGAAACTGAGCATTTGCTGAAGATGTAGATGAGTTTGCTCCATCAGATCTGGAGAAATGTTTCATCACATCAGTGTCTCTGCAGTGAATGGGTGCCATCACAAGCCTTATCTAAAAAAGTTCTGGTCAGAATCAGGAGAGAGATCTGCACATAAATGTGACAGGATTTTGATCTGACAGACAACAGGAGATGCATCTTTTCACTGGAGGAAGTGTTATTATGGATTATGGACTCTATGTGTCATGATTCTGCCCTCGTGTCCTTGATTTTTCCTAGTCTTGAGGCAGGATCATGACAGACCCGTGTTTTGTGTACAAGCGCATGGCCTTGTCTTTGGGCCATGTGCTTGTGTTGTCTCGTTCCCTTGCCCCGCCCCCCTTGTTAACCTAGTCGTGTCTTGATTGTCCCATCTGTGCCACCTGTCGTGTCTTGATTGTTTCCCCTATTTAGGTCTCCAAGTGTGCTCTGTCTTGCGTCGGTTCATTGTGATTTGTGTACCTCATATGTGTTCTTCATTCGTGATTGTACCTTGTCCTTGAAACTCCTCGAAGTCTTTTGTCCTGCAGTGAGTGTTTGTTAGTAGTTAGTGTTCAGTCTTTGTTTACCTTGTTTATTGTGTTTTGTAGAATCATTTAGTGTTTACCCTAGCCCTTGTTTTCCCCCTCGTGGGTTTTTATTTTCCCTTTTTTGTAATAAACCCTTTGTTTGAGAATCCCTGTCTGCACCTGAGTTCCTCCCTTGCCAGATACCTGACAGAATGAACCGACCACCAAGGAACTCAGCAGACAGGAGGCAATGCTGGATGGCATCAGCCAGCCAGCGAGATTGTTTTGAGGGCTCTCGCCTTGTGGTGTTCCGGGGGACCAGGGGAGGTCGTTCCGGAGTGAGCGGGCGAGAGGAGGAGCCCCAGAGGTCCCCACCTACCCAGCTGCCGGCGATCCCGGAGGGTCGTGTCCTGGCCGTGGCAACCCTGGGGGGTCAGGCAAGCCCCTCCCAGAGTCCTGAGGTGCCCTCCTCAGCCAGCAGTCTCCCCATGAAACGAGGGAGACGGTTTTCATGGGAGTCGGCTTCAGAGTCTTCGGCGTCCGAGTCTGCCCTGTCCGAGACCAAACTCCCCCAACCCGCCTCTGACCCAGCTGTAGCCTCTGCACCGCGCCCGAGGAGGAAGAGGAAGAAGAAGGGGCCTGCCGGTCCTGTGACCCTGTCTCCTCCCGAGTCAGCAGCGGTGAGCGTGCCTGAGCCAGCAGCGGTGAGCGCTGGCGTGCCCGTGCCATCACCGGTGAGCGCTGGCGTGCCCGTGCCAGCAGCGGAGCGAGCTGGCGTGCCCGTGCCAGCAGCGGTGAGCGCTGGCGTGCCCGTGCCAGCAGCGGAGAGAGCTGGCGTGCCCGAGCCAGCAGCGGTGAGCGTGCCCGAGCCAGCAGCGGTGGGCGTGCCCGAGCCAGCAGCGGTGAGCGTGCCCGAGCCAGCAACAGTGAGCGTGCCCGAGCCGGCAAAGAAGAGAGCTGCAGTCGTGAGAGCGGAGGAGAGAGCCGCGGCCGACTCTGCAGCAAAGACTCTTGTACAGTGTGTCTCATCTCGTAAGGAGATGCCAATTGTCCTGGCTGCTAAAGCCTTTTCTGATTATTTGTCTAGTCTTGTCCGTATCCTAGAAGTCCCCGTCAGTCCTGTCTTGTCCTCAGACCCTGTCCCCAGAAATCCCGAGTGTCCTGATGTCGTCTCCCCGTGTCCCGTGAGTGTTGCCCCGTGTCCTGCTGATGAAGTCATGTATCCTGTTGATGTGGCCCCGTGTCCCGTAGATGTCCCGTGTCCTGTTGTCCCCCCGTGTCCAGTAGATGTTGCCCCGTGTCCCGTAGATGTCCCGTGTCCAGTAGATGTTGTCGTCCCGTGTCCAGTAGATGTTGTCGTCCCGTGTCCAGTAGATGTTGTCCCCCCGTGTCCAGCTGTCGTCTCCCCGCGTCCCGTAAGTCTTGCCCCGCGTCCCGTAAGTCTTGCCCCGCGTCCCGTAAGTGTTGCCCCGCGTCCCTTGTCTGCTCCTATCATGTCCCCTGTCAGTTGTCCCGAGACCCCTCCCCGCCCCTCACCACCCAGACCTGCCCGTACCCCCCCGTCGTCAGCCTTCGTCCTGTCCTCCTAAAACTCCTGCCCCACCCACTCACCCTGGTCTGTCCCCCATGAACTTTGTGGTCCCGCCTCCTCCCCTTCCCTGTTTGTTTTTTTTGATTTGTCACCCTAACCCTGCCGTCGTGTATTCATGTCTGCCTTTGTTATTATTTGTCATGTCTTGTTGGTTTGTGTCGGTGTCCCAGTCTGTCATGTCAGTCGTGTCCCGTGTTTGATGTTCCCTTGAGGAGCGTCTGGAAGCCGCTCCTTAAGGGAGGGGTTCTGTCATGATTCTGCCCTCGTGTCCTTGATTTTTCCTAGTCTTGAGGCAGGATCATGACAGACCCGTGTTTTGTGTACAAGCGCATGGCCTTGTCTTTGGGCCATGTGCTTGTGTTGTCTCGTTCCCTTGCCCCGCCCCCCTTGTTAACCTAGTCGTGTCTTGATTGTCCCATCTGTGCCACCTGTCGTGTCTTGATTGTTTCCCCTATTTAGGTCTCCAAGTGTGCTCTGTCTTGCGTCGGTTCATTGTGATTTGTGTACCTCATATGTGTTCTTCATTCGTGATTGTACCTTGTCCTTGAAACTCCTCGAAGTCTTTTGTCCTGCAGTGAGTGTTTGTTAGTAGTTAGTGTTCAGTCTTTGTTTACCTTGTTTATTGTGTTTTGTAGAATCATTTAGTGTTTACCCTAGCCCTTGTTTTCCCCCTCGTGGGTTTTTATTTTCCCCTTTTTGTGAATAAACCTGTTTGTGTTGTAAATCCTGTCTGCACCTGAGTTCCTCCTTGCCAAGATCCTGACATCTATGTATTTGAGTCATTGTATTTAAAATCTTAATCTTACTGCTGGATTTGTTTCATCTTTTGTCTTCTCCAGATGTTAATTGATGAACTGGAGTGCTGTGGATTACTGGTGGATTATTGTGATGTTTTTATCAGCTCTTTAGAAATCTCATTCTCACGGCACCCATTCACAGCAGAGCATCAATTGATGACACACTGATGCAATGCTACATTTCTAGAAACCTGACGAAGACACAAACTCCTCCTTATGGATCTGAGCACATCTTCAGATCAGACGTGTAACACTCCTATAACACACATCTTCAGATCAGACGTGTAACACTCCTATAACACACATCTTCAGATCAGACGTGTAACACTCCTTTAACACACATATTCAGATCAGACGTGTAACACTCCTATAACACACATCTTCAGATCAGACGTGTAACACACCTGTAACACACATATTCAGATCAGACGTGTAACACTCCTATAACACACATCTTCAGATCAGACGTGTAACACTCTTGTAACACACATCTTCAGATCAGACGTGTAACACTCCTGTAACACACATCTTCAGATCAGACGTGTAACACTCCTGTAACACACATCTTCAGATCAGATGTGTAACACTCCTATAACACACATCTTCAGATCAGACATGTAACACTCCTGTAACACACATCTTCAGATCAGACGTGTAACACTCCTATAACACACATCTTCAGATCAGACGTGTAACACTCCTGTAACACACATCTTCAGATCAGACGTGTAACACTCCTGTAACACACATCTTCAGATCAGACGTGTAACACTCCTGTAACACACATCTTCAGATCAGACGTGTAACACTCCTGTAACACACATCTTCAGATCAGACGTGTAACACTCCTGTAACACACATCTTCAGATCAGACGTGTAACACTCCTGTAACACACATCTTCAGATCAGACGTGTAACACTCCTGTAACACACATCTTCAGATCAGACGTGTAACACTCCTGTAACACACATCTTCAGATCAGACGTGTAACACTCCTATAACACACATCTTCAGATCAGACGTGTAACACTCCTGTAACACACATCTTCAGATCAGACGTGTAACACTCCTGTAACACACATCTTCAGATCAGACGTGTAACACTCCTGTAACACACATCTTCAGATCAGACGTGTAACACTCCTATAACACACATCTTCAGATCAGACGTGTAACACTCTTGTAACACACATCTTCAGATCAGACGTGTAACACTCCTGTAACACACATCTTCAGATCAGACGTGTAACACTCCTGTAACACAGATCTTCAGATCAGACGTTTAACACTCCTGTAACACACATCTTCAGATCAGACGTGTAACACTCCTGTAACACACATCTTCAGATCAGACGTGTAACACTCCTGTAACACACATCTTCAGATCAGACGTGTAACACTCCTGTAACACACATCTTCAGATCAGACGTGTAACACTCCTGTAACACACATCTTCAGATCAGACGTGTAACACTCCTGTAACAAAAATCTTCAGATCAGACGTGTAACACTCCTATAACACACATCTTCAGATCAGACGTGTAACACTCCTGTAACACACATCTTCAGATCAGACGTGTAACACTCTTGTAACACACCAGTAACACACATCTTCAGATCAGACATGTAACACTCCTGTAACACACATCTTCAGATCAGACGTGTAACACTCCTGTAACACACATCTTCAGATCAGACGTGTAACACACCTGTAACACACATCTTCAGATCAGACGTGTAACACTCCTGTAACACACATCTTCAGATCAGACGTGTAACACTCCTGTAACACACATCTTCAGATCAGACGTGTAACACTCCTGTAACACACATCTTCAGATCAGACGTGTAACACTCTTGTAACACACATCTTCAGATCAGACGTGTAACACACCTGTAACACACATCTTCAGATCAGACGTATAACACTCCTGTAACACACATCTTCAGATCAGACGTGTAACACTCCTATAACACACATCTTCAGATCAGACGTGTAACACACCTGTAACACACATCTTCAGATCAGATGTATAACACTCCTGTAACACACATCTTCAGATCAGACGTGTAACACTCCTGTAACAAACATCTTCAGATCAGACGTGTAACACACCTGTAACACACATCTTCAGATCAGACGTGTAACACTCCTGTAACACACATCTTCAGATCAGACGTGTAACACTCTTGTAACACACCTGTAACACACATCTTCAGATCAGACGTGTAACACTCCTGTAACACACATCTTCAGATCAGACGTGTAACACTCCTGTAACACACATCTTCAGATCAGACGTGTAACACTCCTGTAACACACATCTTCAGATCAGACGTGTAACACTCTTGTAACACACCTATAACACACATCTTCAGATCAGATGTGTAACACTCCTGTAACACACATCTTCAGATCAGACGTTTAACACTCCTGTAACACACATCTTCAGATCAGACGTGTAACACTCCTGTAACACACATCTTCAGATCAGACGTTTAACACTCCTGTAACACACATCTTCAGATCAGACGTGTAACACTCCTGTAACACACATCTTCAGATCAGACGTGTAACACACCTGTAACACACATCTTCAGATCAGACGTATAACACTCCTGTAACACACATCTTCAGATCAGACGTGTAACACTCCTGTAACACACATCTTCAGATCAGACGTGTAACACTCCTGTAACACACATCTTCAGATCAGACGTGTAACACTCTTGTAACACACATCTTCAGATCAGACGTGTAACACTCCTGTAACACACATCTTCAGATCAGACGTGTAACACTCCTGTAACACACATCTTCAGATCAGACGTGTAACACTCCTGTAACACACATCTTCAGATCATACGTGTAACACTCCTGTAACACACATCTTCACATCAGACGTGTAACACTCTTGTAACACACATCTTCAGATCAGACGTGTAACACACCTGTAACACACATCTTCAGATCAGACGTGTAACACACCTGTAACACACATCTACAGATCAGACGTGTAACACTCCTGTAACACACATCTTCAGATCAGACGTATAACACTCCTGTAACACACATCTTCAGATCAGACGTGTAACACTCCTGTAACACACATCTTCAGATCAGACGTGTAACACTCCTGTAACACACATCTTCAGATCAGACGTGTAACACTCTTGTAACACACATCTTCAGATCAGACGTGTAACACACCTGTAACACACATCTTCAGATCAGACGTATAACACTCCTGTAACACACATCTTCAGATCAGACGTGTAACACTCCTATAACACACATCTTCAGATCAGACGTGTAACACACCTGTAACACACATCTTCAGATCAGATGTATAACACTCCTGTAACACACATCTTCAGATCAGACGTGTAACACTCCTGTAACAAACATCTTCAGATCAGACGTGTAACACACCTGTAACACACATCTTCAGATCAGACGTGTAACACTCCTGTAACACACATCTTCAGATCAGACGTGTAACACTCTTGTAACACACCTGTAACACACATCTTCAGATCAGACGTGTAACACTCCTGTAACACACATCTTCAGATCAGACGTGTAACACTCCTGTAACACACATCTTCAGATCAGACGTGTAACACTCCTGTAACACACATCTTCAGATCAGACGTGTAACACTCTTGTAACACACCTATAACACACATCTTCAGATCAGATGTGTAACACTCCTGTAACACACATCTTCAGATCAGACGTTTAACACTCCTGTAACACACATCTTCAGATCAGACGTGTAACACTCCTGTAACACACATCTTCAGATCAGACGTTTAACACTCCTGTAACACACATCTTCAGATCAGACGTGTAACACTCCTGTAACACACATCTTCAGATCAGACGTGTAACACACCTGTAACACACATCTTCAGATCAGACGTATAACACTCCTGTAACACACATCTTCAGATCAGACGTGTAACACTCCTGTAACACACATCTTCAGATCAGACGTGTAACACTCCTGTAACACACATCTTCAGATCAGACGTGTAACACTCTTGTAACACACCTATAACACACATCTTCAGATCAGATGTGTAACACTCCTGTAACACACATCTTCAGATCAGACGTGTAACACTCCTGTAACACACATCTTCAGATCAGACGTGTAACACTCCTGTAACACACATCTTCAGATCATACGTGTAACACTCCTGTAACACACATCTTCACATCAGACGTGTAACACTCTTGTAACACACATCTTCAGATCAGACGTGTAACACACCTGTAACACACATCTTCAGATCAGACGTGTAACACACCTGTAACACACATCTTCAGATCAGATGTATAACACTCCTGTAACACACATCTACAGATCAGACGTGTAACACTCCTGTAACAAACATCTTCAGATCAGACGTGTAACACTCCTATAACAAACATCTTCAGATCAGACGTGTAACACTCCTGTAACACACATCTTCAGATCAGACGTGTAACACTCCTGTAACACACATCTTCAGATCAGACGTGTAACACTCCTGTAACACACATCTTCAGATCAGACGTGTAACACTCCTGTAACACACTGGCTGTGTCCTCAGACGGCGTTCGGTCCGCTGCGGATCCTGATGGTCGTGGCTCCGTTCCTGTACGTCGGGACCCTGATCAGTAAGAACTTTGCGGCTCTGCTGGAGGAGCATGATATATTTGTGCCTGAGGATGATGATGATGACGACTGATCACAGGTCAGCGGTGTAACCTGCGAGTGTGTGTGTGTGTGTGTGTCTGAGTCTCACTCTGATGTTTGTTTCCACAGATGCCACTGTTTCTCTCCATGAACTCAAGTACTGGAGCATCTTTGTGTCTGCGTCTGCTTCACAGGAATCACTTCTGTTCGTCTGTATATTGCTGTGTATTTATGAAGATTTATCAGGAGCTGAGTTCTTGATTCTGACTGGTTGACCCGAGTGTAGATCACTGATCTATAATAAAGAATATAAACCCTACTATTCAAGAGTTCGATGGCACTGTGATTCTTTTCATTTTTAAAATCAACTCTTCTGTTCATCAAGGATGCATTAAACTGATCAAAAATGGCAGTAAAGACATTTATAATGTTACAGAAGATTTCTGTTTCTAATAAATGCTGTTTAAATATTTCACTATTTTTACTGTATTTTTGATCAAATAAATGCAGCCCTGGTGCACCACACACAGACACCGGACTGTTTCACAGTTTATTTACAGTCCAGAAGCAGAGACACATCAGGGTTCAGAGGTCAGGGGTCGTGTCCGTGGTAAAACTTGGACAGGAAGTCGGCAGGCGCATGAAATAAGCGCATGATGTGAGTCTTCTGTTTCTAGACGTTGATGGTCTCCTCCAGTTCTATCCTCCAGTTCGATCGTGTTCTACAATGAAGATTAGCTAGGACACTAGAAATTTGTCAATTAGATGTTTTAGTAATGGAAATTATCTACATTATCAAAAATATTGATGGTGTGGCGAGAAGGGGGCAGGAATTTTTGAGGGGTGGCAACATATGGCAGACGTATATACTGAATTTAGTCACAGTTATCACAGTTTGATGATAAATATATGTGCACACTACAAAAGGACACAGACTATCATTTACAAACTTAATCTCATGCAATCAATGTCTTGCATTTGAAACAGTTCATATAAGGAATAAGTGACCATACCCCATAAGCCCCTCACACTCACTAATGCATACAGTATGCATCCACATGTCATTAAGAGCATTATAAAAGGTTCAGTGTTATCAATATGTCCATTTATTATAAGAAACACAAGACTTTAACAGCCAATGACATTTCCAGCTGGGGAGACTCAATGATTTTCTACAGTTTAGTGTTAATCATCATCTAACTCAACCAGTCAAGAGCTACATTTAGCCTTAGATGTTATATGAATATGGTCCTGAAGCATAGCTTTTATTAGCTGACAATAATAATACATAAATAAACATTATAGGCACAAATACAAATGTACTTTTAGAAATTGTTTTTGAAAAATATGGTGTTATTTTTTTGGCAAGTTTAAATTAAAACTTCTATGAAAACTTGTGTGATATTCCTTTAAAATAATGTTTTAGTATATCTTTTTTAAAGTATATTTTACTAAGCAATTCCTTACATAATTTCTTTGAGTTAGACCAAACTTTTATTTTGGTGAGTTGTAGACAGAGTTTCTGTGTTTTTTTAATTAACTATTATTATTAGCTATTAAGCCTACTTGAAGTATAGCATACTCTACTGTGCAATAGTACTATAGTTCTGTTGCATTTCTTCAAGTTAAACCGATTTTTAATCTGACAGTTTGTCGTAAAGACATTGCCGTTTCTGTCAGTCTGTATCCGATACGAATGAATGACGATAGTTTTATCAAATTAAATGGTGAAATCCTCTCATAGTGCTGACGTGCACGTGTGTAACCTAAATCAAGTGTTAATATAGTGAAGAGCTGAAAACACCACGCGTGCTTCAGTGTGTGTGTGTGTGTGTGTGTAGAGCACACATTCCCAGAGACTTGTATAACAACACCTTCAGGGCTGCTGCTGGTCAAATGTGTGTCCTGAGCAGGAGTGTATTGTTGTGCCCCCTTCCTCAAATATAATGAAAAAACACCTACTATAGGAGTGAAAAAAGAACTTTAATCAAATAAAAAACTAAATGAATAAATTGTATTATTTATAAATCACAATTGTAGCTCTCGACATTTACCTGTGGCTATAACTTTATTATGACTCTAATTTATTTTATAGTCTCAAGCATTCAGAAATCATGCAAAAGGAAACTAAGCAGTTTTACTATGATAAAACCATGGTTTATTTTTGTAAGGGTTGTGATATGCACGTTTTTTGTTGAAGAAATTATAAAACCTGTGTCATCTATAGCAAAAAGGTGTCCAAAAATTAAAGATTTAGTGAATATTTGAATGAAATGTTTGGTCAGTATCCTAAACAAGGATTTGATCGTCCTGTAAGTGTAACAGCAGCAATCACATGGCATTTGTGATAACATCTACATAAACTGTTTATTTTGTATTTGCCTACATTATGTATTAACATTGTTATAATTAATCAATCATTATTGCCTCATTATTCTTTATATAATGCATTTTAAGTCATTTTAAAGGCTATTGATGGCTTTGGTCTGTTTTTATAGCGAAAAATAAAATAAAATAAATAAATATTACAGTATATTAATACTTTGTAAATTATTATTTGAAGTAACAAAACCATGGTTAATTTGCAGTTACCATGGCTATAAGAACAATGACAATTTTCGTATGGGAACCTGAAAAAAAAAAAAAAACTTTCACAAGAATGTGCCTGAAAGTGATAAATGGGCCTCATTTTTACCTAAATGATTTATACTTTATTTTAATAAATATAAAAAATGTATAAGGTGTGCATTGTAGCTGACACCTAAATGAACACATTACAATTGTTTTATGACTGCAAGTCTTTCTCCTCAAATGCTATTGCGCTTCAAATTTGCGTTTGAGCCCATGTGAAAGAGTAGCATAATTTACAGTTTATTTTAATAAATATCAAACATTTAATTCAATTGTGCATTATAGCGGACACCTACATGAACAATTACAGCTGTTTTTATGACTATAAGTCATTCTCCTCAAATGCCACTGACGTTAGAAAAGTGTATACCAATATCTCATGTAACTTTAGAGACGGTCCCTAAATTTGCGACTCGTCCAACGTCCAATGTCAAGCGCACTTTATGTCTGTTTTTTTTTTTTTTTTTTTACTTTTAGTTTTCTTTTCTCTTTGCTGGATTGGATTCATCCATCAATTATCAACATTCAGCCGCAAACACTAGGTGCCAGCAGTGCGAGCGCGGATGGGAGAATGGAGGAAGTTTTTTTTTTTTTTTTTTTTTGAGCAACTGGGATGGTGCCCCCTCTGGGAGTTGGTCCCCTAGGCCAGGGGTTCCCAAACTTTTTAGCCCGCGACCCCATGATAAATGCGCTGCTGCCCCGCGACCCCCCCCCCCCCCCCAAAAAAAACCTCCTCTCGTCGCGTGAAATGTACAGCAAATCGATTTTATGCCCAGTCTCAAAGCACACGAAGTTATATTTTATTGTTCTGCGTGCAAAATCAGTCTTACAATTCTGCATGAGCTGCTCGATACCCACCTGTTCTCTCTCGGAAAGTAACTGTGCAGCTATTTTGGGTTGAACTCGTTCATTATTCTGCCATCAGGAACCAGTCGAGTAAGTCTGAGCTGCTCACACGCGTGCTCACACTTGTGCGCGCGCGCGCACACACACGCACACACGCGCACACACATACACACACACACACACACACACACACACTCATGATAATCCGCTAGATGTGTCACTTTATGCTTTCCATGGTGACGCGTCATTGCTTGTCACGTGACATACCGCAGCAACAACAGAGCTGAATGAATGATCTGCTTTTGTCATTTTTCCTTTTTTATTCAAAATATTAACAAATTTGTTAGATATGGCATGAAATAGCTGATATTCCGATTGTCAAATATATGCAAGTGGAAGTGTTTTGTTGTTTAAACACCTTTATAACGATCGCGTTAGTTGAGCTGTTTGCGCGATGGGCGCCGCCATCTTAGTTTGTGCCGCAGACGCAGTTCAGAGAATCAGATCTGTTGGATTTACAACACGTGAATTCATCCACTTCTCCCGAAATACATAAAAGTAAGTGGCTGGTGAACTGGGAGAATAATGGAGTAAACTTTAAAGTTACTTACACAATGTGTATCTGATATGAATAAAATGTGTCTAATTATAATGAAAAATATTATTATTGCCTCTTCCTTTGACATCAGTGTGTATTTTACAAACTCTAAATGTATTGTTTTTTCTAGTACTTATATGTCTGAAACCTAAAATAAACATTATGTGGTTGAAAACACTGAAAAGTTGTGATGACAGCTCTGAGCGTACTTGTCTCTGGCTCAGCGCCAGCCAACTCGCGAGAGCACATTTGAATTTCACGTCATGCACTGACCTGTGTGGTCGTACACTCCAGGGACTAGCCTAGACTAATCACACCGGTGTGATCGTACATGCGATGCGAAAGAGTTAAATTAATTTAAACAAAAATATATAAAGCCTATATCGAAATCATCTCGCGACCCCTGCGCCGGGGTCCCGCGACCCACCGTGGGGTCGCGACCCCTACTTTGGGAACCACTGCCCTAGGCAGACTGAGTAAGTTCGGGAGTTCGGAGCGGGATCGCGAATCATTTGAATAAGTTCGGGAGTTCATAGCGGGATCGTGAATCATTTGAGTCAGTTTGGGGATCGCAAATCATTTGAATCAGTTCGGGATTTCAAAGCGGGTTCGCGAATCATTTGAGTCAGTTTGGGGATCGCAAATCATTTGAATCAGTTCGGGAGTTCGTAGCGGGTTCGCGAATCATTTGAGTCAGTTTGGGGATCGCAAATCATTTGAATCAGTTCGGGAGTTCGTAGCGGGTTCGCGAATCATTTGAGTCAGTTTGGGGATCGCAAATCATTTGAATCAGTTCGGGATTTCAAAGCGGGTTCGCGAATCATTTGAGTCAGTTTGGGGATCCCAAATCATTTGAATCAGTTCGGGATTTCAAAGCGGGTTCGCGAATCATTTGAGTCAGTTTGGGGATCCCAAATTATTTGAATCAGTTCGGGAGTTCAGAGCGGGATAACGAATCACGAAAGATTCGCGCTTGTAAATTTTCAAAATGGCCATTACCTTTAATTCGTTGCTGCCAACTGGGGTGACAGCAGGGGTAGCAAGGCTTTCTATTAGCGTGGCATTTGCCACCCTGTGCCACCATGGTAGATCCGCCCCTGCGTGACACATCCACATACAGATTTAACTGATTTCTTTCCCAAATTGCACTGACTATTCTGAGATATAGGCTACCGCCCTAATAATTTTCGGGATGCGGAAACACAGTCTGGTTCGTAGAATCCAGTCATAAAAACGGAATGCCTGACGGAATATGCCACATTTTGGATAACTAAATCAAAAGTAGGTCAGTACACTTCAATCAAAACTGTGAATATTAAGCCCCAAAAATGCAATATATGACTTGCACGTTTTGCGTGTCTGTGGAAATCAGGCGCGGACTGGACACCGGAAGAACCGGACAATTCCCGGTGGCCTGGCAGATGATTTTGCCCCACTATTTAATATCATTATTGTATAATTGCACGCCGAATGTACTAAAGCGATCATTTGCGAATCCACCATTTGTTAATTAGATCTCTAATAAGTCATGAAGTGTTAGTCGTGACTCGCGCGCGCTCTCCGCGCCTCCGCCCAACGGTTTGGATCAGACTCAGAGTAATCAATGCGAGAGAGAGAGAGAGAGAGAGAGAGAGAGAGAGAGTGTGTGTGTGTGTGTGTGAGAGAGAGAGAGAGAGTGTGTGTGTGTGTGTGTGTGTGTGTGTGTGAGAGAGAGAGAAAGAGAGAGAGAGAGTGTGAGAGAGAGAGAGAGAGCGTGTGTGTGTGTGTGTGTGTGAGAGAGAGAGAAAGAGAGAGAGAGAGTGTGAGAGAGAGAGAGAGCGTGTGTGTGTGTGTGTGAGAGAGAGAGAGAGAGAGAGAGAGAGTGTGTGTGTGTGTGTGTGTGTGAGAGAGAGAGAGAGAGAGAGAGAGAGAGAGTGTGTGTGTGTGTGTGTGTGAGAGAGAGAGAGAGAGAGAGAGAGAGAGAGAGTGTGTGTGAGAGAAAGAGAGAGAGAGAGAGAGAGCGTGTGTGTGTGTGTGTGTGTGTGTGTGTGTGTGTGTGTGTGTGTGAGAGAGAGCGAGAGAGTGGATGCTACTACAGACAACAACACAACCCTTACGAAAATTAACATTTTATTATTTAACTATAAATCCAGAGAAAATGGTTACTTTTGTTTAACTGTGGTAATCAAAAATGTAAAATTATTTTACAAATGTATTTATTTAATTTTATTTTAGTGTTTTCAACCTCTGCCGACTCAATATATGAGTAGGCCTGCACGAGCACATAAACATAATCTCCAGAACTGCTGTGTCACTTCATGTGCATTTTACTTATTTTGAGAAAACTATCATCATATACTAAGAGACAGCAGTTTAAAAAAACACCAATGTTTCAGGAGTGTATTACACAGAATACGTCACATGCTTATTAGATAACTGTATTTGAGTTGATGTATATGCTTTTATTTATTATTCTTTAATTTTCACAAATTTACAAAAGTAATCAAAAAGTACTCAAAAGTAATTAGTTACATTTCTTTAATAAAGTAATTGAAAACGTTACACTACTATTACATTTTAAACAGGGTAACTTGTAATCTGTAACCGATAACATTTCCGAAGTAACCTTCCCAACACAAGTCTGTGTTACACTCCTAAAACACAGCTGCTTAAAACGTTCTTCACAGCGATGAACCATTCAGTCAAAGGTTCTTTACAGAACCATCTCTTTTTAAAGAATATAATTAGAAAGAGAGTGTTAGAGTTAGAGGAACTCTATCCTATTATTATTATTATTATTAGTTAATAACTACCTATTCATCATTTATCCAAGATACATTATAATTAAATTACAAAAGTTATTACGGAGCATATCTAGTAAACATGTTATTATATATAAGACTGGAATAATGTTGGATTCAGCTTTGATCACGGAAGAAAATATTTCACAACATTACTCTCTTTGCTGTATTTGGATCTATTAAAAACCTTTGTAAGCAGAAGAGACTTAACGTAAAAACACAATCACAGCGATCCCAAACCTGTGAATGTAGTGTGTTGATCCTGGTGAAGTGTGTAAATATCTCCTGATGGAGGAAGCGCTTTACTGCAAGATTTCCCTTAATAATAATATTACAGTCTCCAACACTAGTGAAACAGTAGTGAGCTGTCATTTAGTATAAACTAATGCAGAATACAGGGACAGATTTAGTAAACCGGTTCAGCTCTTGGTCCACTGACAGTGTGCAAGTGAACGAGCACAGACTCATAATGAGCAGAAATAATGTGTTTGTCTGGTGTTCTCAATAACTGAGACGAGGAGAAGATGCTGGATCTCCTAGCAGACATTATTAGCAAGCACAACAATGGGTTAAATATATCAACTACCACACACATGCAGCAATGTTAGTTCATAATCTCCCCAATAACAACTGTATCAGTTTTCCTGACAGGACTGGTGCAAGCTATCAGTAAATCTGTCCCATAACATCAGAAACATGTCTTCAGCTGTAGATGAGCTTTACAACACATGATAAAGACATGTTAACTCATATTATAGCCTACTGGGCCCGGTTCCCCAAAACATTCTTATCGCTAAGTAGTTCTTAACCTATTCCTTAACATCTCTCTTAACCTTGTGGCATGATTCCCGACATGTTCGTACGCTAAGTATATCTTCTGTAAGTCACACTTTCGTAAGGTTGGTCTGGAGCATTCGTAAGCTCTCTCTTAGCGTTGTTTGAGCTCAAGACTCTGTACAGCAGTCTTTAGAAATCAGCACAGCGAAGTACAAGTCAAACTATGGTGTGTTGACAATATTGTGGCTCAGCAATGATTTTATGTTATTTTTTAAGACTCATAATAAATTATGTTTGCAATGGATACAGGCCTATTTATGAAGTTGACTTTATGTGGTATCACAACTAATATGGTGGTAATTAGCCTAGGCTTTTCTTAATGTAATTAAAGCAAATTGGCAATCAATTTTTTGATAATTAAAATCTGGCAAACAGTTTGGCTCTAAATGGCTAAGATCTATAAATGGGTAAGCATGGTGGTGTCCAGTAAGCGATCCAACATTGTATTGAATCAAAGACGGAGCCGGACAAGGAGCCGTTTAGTCCATGTCAATTTTTTTATTCGGCAAAACTTGAGCCCTTTTGACATTTTTCCTGACGTGGCTATATTAAAAAAAATTCTCCTCCCAAGACAACTCATTATGGAGCTGCTGGACCATCTCAGACCTGCGCTTGCCAGGATGCGGTGGAATTTTGCTTTAAACCCTGAAGCCCAGCGCAAGTTTTTTTTTTTTTTCTGCTACAGAGAGATTCACCGAGGTCGTGGGAGAGGGCTAGGGCCTAATCAAGACCTCGGTGTAGAGGTGCGTCCACACTGTCACCAACGCCCTTCTGCGCCATGCCGGGGATTACATCCTGGTGGATGACACACTCATCCCTATCACCAATCCATCAGTGATTGATCAGGCGTAGGCTACTTATCACGAAAGGGAGACGCAGCCATAATCGTGCAGGTTATATGATTATGAATGATCACTTCCTGTTTGCTGTTTGCTGTTGACGGCTGTACTGCGTTTGAGCTCCGTCACTATATTCTTTTCATTGACTATTTTTAACTTAAAAATCAATTTTATACATCATTGTTTCCGTTTATATAACGCGTGAATATATCCTCTATTGTATTCTACAACAAAAACAATCAGAGCGCCTCGCTATCACTAGTTTTATTTTGATCTCCCGGGTCCGCTATTAGCTTTTAGCCAGTTAGCATCAGCAAGCGTGTTTGCTGCTAACTGCGCTTACATTGCTAATACTCTATTCTCACACATTACCACTGCTGTACTCACTGTTACTTGCTTTAATGGCGGATGAATGTCTCCACTCTGTGCAGCTCGAGCTCGAGGCCGTGGGGAAGCAGATTCGCGACCTGGAACAGAGGCAGGCCCAGCTGAGAGAGCGGAGAGCCGCGCTGGAATCATCCCGGGCTGACGCTCACAAGTCCGGGGTAAGTATACAGCGTGCTGTTAACAGTCCCACCACGTCTACTCCGTGTGTTTCTCTGCACAGGCCCGGTGCACCCAGGACGCGATCTTCCCAGATGTCCTTCACTGCGACGCCGGGACACCACGGACCCTGGGTGCATCCACAGCGGAGGACATGAGCCGGGTCCCGGGCGACTACTTCTCCCCCTCCTGCCTTCGAGCTCTCCATCCAGAACCGCTTCGCTCCCCTCCGCGAGACAGGACGCGACGCTGTGATCATCGGAGACTCCATCGTCCGACACGTAAGTGCTACGTTAGCCGAAGGTAAAGTGCACACTCATTGTTTGCCTGGTGCTCGTGTTCTCGATGTTTCTGTGCAGATACCCGCGATCCTGAAGGACGGCGAGAGCCCCAGAGCGGTCGTGCTTCACGCCGGGGTTAACGACACCACGCTGCGGCAGACGGAGACACTGAAGAGGGACTTCAGGAGCCTGATCGAGACGGTTCACAGCACGACGCCCGCAGCGAAGATCATCGTGTCAGGACCACTGCCCACGTATCGACGAGGACACGAAAGGTTCAGTAGACTTTTTGCTTTAAATGAATGGTTGTTGTCATGGTGTAAAGAACAGAAACTGCTATTTGTTAATAACTGGAATCTTTTCTGGGAGCGTCCTAGACTGTTTCGCGCTGATGGATTACACCCCAGCAGAGTCGGAGCGGAGCTTCTCTCTGACAACATCTCCAGGACACTTCGCTCCATGTGACTAGTAAGACAATTCTCAAATAACCATTATGATGAGTTTTGTTCTAACCGCTTAAATGCTAAAGGTACTTGCGCTGTAAAACCTATTAAGACTGTGTCTGTTCCCCGAATAGTGAGGTCAAAATATAAATATAATGTAGGATCTAGAAAAAATCTTATCGTAATTAAACCAGAAAAATGTAAAGTAAATGAACAAAAACAATTTTTAAAGTTTGGGCTCATAAATATTAGATCACTCGCACCAAAAGCAGTTATTGTAAATGAAATGATCACAGATAATAGTTTTGATTTACTCTGCTTGACTGAAACCTGGCTAAAACCAAATGATTATTTTGGTCTAAATGAGTCTACTCCACCAAACTACTGTTATAAGCATGAGCCCCGTCAGACTGGTCGTGGCGGGGGTGTTGCAACAATATATAGTGATATTCTCAATGTTACCCAGAAAACAGGATACAGGTTTAACTCATTTGAAATACTTCTGCTTAATGTTACTCTGTCAGACATGCAAAATAAATCTAATGTATCTCTTGCTCTGGCTACTGTGTATAGACCACCAGGGCCGTACACAGAATTCCTGAAAGAATTTGCAGATTTCCTCTCAGACCTTCTAGTTACAGTTGATAAGGCGCTAATCATGGGAGATTTTAATATTCACGTTGATAATGCAAATGATACATTAGGACTTGCGTTTACTGACCTAATAAACTCCTTTGGAGTCAAGCAAAATGTCACCGGGCCCACTCATCGTTTTAATCATACACTAGATTTAATTATATCGCATGGAATCGATCTTACTGCTATAGATATTGTATCTCAAAGTGATGATATTACAGACCATTTCCTTGTATCGTGCATGCTGCGTATAACTGATATTAACTATATGTCGCAGCGTTACCGTCTGGGCAGAACTATTGTTCCAGCCACCAAAGAAAGATTCGCAAATAACCTGCCTGATCTATCTCAAGTGCTAATTGTACCCAAAAATACACACGAATTAGACGAAATTACTGACAACATGGGCACTATTTTCTCTAATACATTAGAAGCTGTTGCCCCAATCAAATTGAAAAAAGTTAGAGAAAAACGTACTGTACCATGGTATAACAGTAATACTCACTCTCTCAAGAAATTAACTCGTAGTCTTGAACGCAAATGGAGAAAAACTAACTTAGAAGTTTTTAGAATTGCATGGAAAAACAGTTTGTCCAGCTATAGACAGGCTCTAAAAACTGCTAGGGCAGACCATATACACAAACTCATTGAAAATAACCAAAACAATCCAAGGTTTTTATTTAGCACAGTGGCTAAGTTAACAAATTACCAGACGCCACCTGATTCAAATATTCCACCAACGTTAAATAGTAATGACTTTATGAATTTCTTCACTGATAAAATAGATAACATTAGAAATACAATAGCGAATGTAGATTCTACAGCGTCTAACTCTTCAGTTTCATCCATCGCACCCAAAGATAAACTGCAGCGCTTTACAACCATAGGACAGGAAGAGCTAAATAAACTTATCACTGTATCTAAACCAACAACATGTTTATTAGATCCTGTACCCACTAAATTACTGAAAGAGCTGTTACCTGTAGCCGAAGAACCGCTTCTCAATATCATAAACTCGTCGTTAACTTTAGGACACGTCCCAAAACCATTCAAGCTGGCGGTTATCAAGCCTCTTATTAAGAAACCAAAACTAGATCCTAGTGTACTGGCAAATTATAGGCCTATTTCAAATCTTCCATTTATGTCTAAAATTTTAGAGAAAGTTGTGTCTGCTCAATTGAGCACCTTCCTGCATAAAAATGATATGTATGAAGAATTTCAGTCAGGTTTTAGGCCCCACCATAGCACAGAAACTGCACTTGTTAAAATTACAAATGACCTGCTCCTTGCGTCAGACCAAGGCTGCATCTCATTTCTAGTCTTACTTGATCTTAGTGCTGCGTTCGACACCATAGATCATGACATACTCATAGATAGATTACAAAACTATACAGGTATTCAAGGGCAGGCTCTAAGATGGTTTAGATCCTACCTGTCCGATCGCTACCATTTTGTTTACTTAAATGGGGAGTCATCTCATTTATCATCAGTAAAATATGGAGTGCCACAAGGATCCGTCCTAGGTCCCCTTCTATTTTCAATATATATGTTGCCCCTTGGTAATATTATTAGAAAATACGGAATTAGCTTCCACTGTTATGCTGATGATACTCAGCTATATATCTCAACGAGACCAGATGAAACTTCCCAATTATCTAAGCTAACAGAGTGTGTTAAAAATGTAAAAGATTGGATGACACACAATTTTCTCCAATTAAATTCGGATAAGACAGAGATACTAATTATTGGACCAAAAAACACTACACAGAATCTTGTAGATTACAATCTGCAACTAGACGGATGTACTGTTACTTCCTCTACAGTCAGAAATCTGGGTGTTATATTAGACAGCAATTTGTCTTTTGAAAATCATATTTCCAATGTTACAAAAACTGCATTCTTCCATCTTAGAAACATTGCCAAGCTACGAAACATGTTATCTGTTTCTGATGCAGAAAAGCTAGTTCATGCATTCATGACCTCTAGAATGGACTATTGTAATGCACTTCTAGGTGGTTGTCCTGCTTCGTCAATAAACAAGCTACAGGTCGTCCAAAATGCAGCAGCTAGAGTCCTTATGAGGTCAAGAAAATATGATCATATTACCCCAATTTTACAGTCTCTGCACTGGCTACCTATTAAGTTCCGTATCAGTTACAAATTATCATTACTTACCTATAAGGCCCTAAATGGTTTAGCTCCAGCGTACCTAACTAGCCTTCTACCACGTTACAACCCATCACGCACCCTAAGGTCACAAAACGCTGGACTTTTGGTCGTTCCTAGGATAGCAAAGTCCACTAAAGGAGGTAGAGCTTTCTCACATTTGGCTCCCAAACTCTGGAATAGCCTTCCTGATAATGTTCGGGGTTCAGACACACTCTCTCTGTTTAAATCTAGATTAAAAACACATCTCTTTCGCCAAGCATTCGAATAATGTTTCTTTTTAATTGTGAGTGTAGTTGCATCTGTTCAAAGTTGCATTTTTATTCATTAGCTTGGGTTAAACTAATTTTACTTTGTTGGATCAGCAGCTATGCTAATGATGTCTGTATTTTGTTTCTATGTTTCGCCACGGGATTTACATCCCGTGGTAACTAGGATTTACACAAGCTCCAGTCTGGATCCAGAACACCTGAGAAGAGATGATGCTGACCCTCAGAGGACCCCAGATGATGCTAACCTTGAATCAACAAACAGAACTAACAATTATTGCTAAATGTGTGACTGAATCATATAATAACTTAATAATATTGATAGTTCATCGTCTAGCTGACTACGTCTTGTATTATTATTATTATTTTTTCTAAAATCCTGTCAAATGTGCACAAACTACTAGCTACTACTAAATATTGTAGAAACATAATTTTCTGTAAAGTTGCTTTGTAACGATTTATTTTGTAAAAAGCGCTATACAAATAAACTTGAATTGAATTGAATTGAATAGTGGACCATAGGGGTGTGATCTCTGACCTGGTGGCAAGGTCCAGAAAAACTTCAAGTTCCTCTGACGAGAGGCTTGGTGCCCTTTTTTACGTTGCTTCCCCGCCATATTCTGTATCTAACTCTCTCTCTCTCTGTTCATTGTAGATAGGTTGCTTTTTATTAAAAACATAAACCAATTGCAATCAATACTGCATTAAACAGAAGTAACTGCAGCTGCTTGCCAATCAATTCTGATTGTAAAGTACCTTACCATTAATATAAAAGTGTAATATATAATTTTTATAAGTCGTTAAACCCATGTCAAGAAGCAAGGGATAGGAGGTTCATCTAACCGTCACAACATATGGTGTGAACATATTACTGACCATTTGATCATTTAATTTATAGTTTTATATTCTACTGATAACTTAAACTATGTTAAAATAAATGTTACTATAATAATTTGAGGAATGTTTAATTTGCATAGAACGTGTTGTCTTTCCTAACGCTGTATTGCTCCTTCGCGTGAAGAGGAAAATCGATTCATGAGCAATCGATGCCAAATAATTCAGCACCTTCACTTTGGACAGCGCTCTTGTGACGTCAGACGTAAGAGGCAGCGTCCTAAGAAGCTTCCTAAGGGACACTTCGGGGAACACACTTAGGAACATAAACAACTTTGGTAAGATATATCTTTCGTGGTCTTCTTAGCGCGCTAAGAGTGAGCGTTATCGGGGCCCTGGTATTTTCGGTGTACCGAAATCTCTGTGTGAGAGAAATTCAGATTTCATATAGCTAGATTACATAATCAGAGAGTAGCCTGTTTATTTTGGTTTGAATATTTTCGTTTAAAAGTAGACATTTCAAGCTTTCTGTAATCTATAGCCTATACTTCTCAAATCAGTGAGGCACAATCTGAGTTTCGGTGTCCTCCAGCTCACATCACTGCAAGTGATCATGACCGCCTTGGTACATTGTCTGCTATATATTTGCTTTTTATTTATTAAAAACTGGTTGATGAAACATTGATCAAAATTAAGAGACAATTTATACAAAACGAAAATCTTTTTAAAAAGAGGCCACAAAACAAAACTTAATGAAGTGGTCAAATGTTTTACCCATGTCTCCAGACATATTGTGCATCTCATGATGTATCATATCTTACTCATGCTGCATGCTCACTTTCATAATCAACATTGATTACATTAAAAAACATAATGACGTCACATATTCCCCCCCCCCCCCCCCCCCCGCCTCGCGAGTGGATGAAAGCCCTGAAGACGCCTAGCAATGGTGTACCTTTAGTGGTAGTACACCTGTAGTTAAGTTATACATTAAGAGTCTTCGTAGCACGCTAAGAGACAGCGTTGGGAAACGCAGCCCAGGTATGATGTGTTTCATGCGTAATGGAGATCCCAGAGCGCTCTTCTCTGGTCAGAACCATGGACAGCGATCGCGGATAGGTCTGTCCTATGCACCAAAGCTTTTAACAATGCAACTAAATATTTAAAGAGCATCAAGCTATTAAAATCTATATTATGTATACGCACAGATAAGAGTGTGATTTAAAAAAAAGTGATTAAATAACGATTTTAATTTGTTCACAATTTGTCTGGCCCATCCAAACTGGAACTATGCACCACTGTGCCTGGTTCGTGCTTAAGTAAAAAAACAAACAAATGTCTGGCCACTCCGAAGCCCCTGCACACGTGGGGCCCTCTATACAAGATAAACTCCTAATAAACAGGGCTCTGAACCAGTTCAAGGAACGAAAACGAAAACCGGAAACGAACGATATTTTGACAGGAACAGAACCAGAAACACAAACGAAATTATTTTTTTTAGTTCCGAACATCGAAAATTTTGACTGGCCATTAACTGGTTAATAACGTTATTTTATCGTTCCGTTCAATATTTGAAATTTGCTGTCAACCAATCAGAATTCCAGCTGTACAGCATACACAAGTGTGACTCTGAAGCAGCGAGTGAAATGTCTGCTCAGCTGTGAACTCACAAGTCTCAATGCACCGCCTTCAGGGCCGGATTGAGACCAAATTGGGCCTGATGCAGGGCAAAAAGGGCCTATCTTTTCTAGGCGTTGGTGCATGTGTATTCACACTCAAGTAAGAGACCTGGGAGTACCGCGGGACCCAGCGCAACCGAGTGCGCGGGACAATATTTGATTGGTGAATGCGGACGCGGGATATTATTGTGTGCGGGTTGCGGGAAAATAAAGTTATTTGCGGGACTCCCGCAAAGTGGAAGTATCTAGCAAGATAAAATTACTAAAAACAGATCAACCTTTATTTATAATAGACTAAAATAAAATAAAATATACTTTGCGGAATGGGAGGATGCTGATGAAACCATGGACAGCGACGTGTAATTCCATTCCGAAATAGCGAGAGATCCAGTGGTGGAAAAGGCGATATCAAGAGTTTCCGAGATTAAGCAAAGTAACACGCCATGTGCATCCAGCTCCCAGCGCACCATTGGAGAGGGCTTTCAGTAATTGCGGTCGCATAAATGCGCAGAGACGGATTAATCTGAAGCCCTCATCAATGAACAACATGCTATTCCTGCACAGACTACATTAGTAGTCTTAGTCTACAATATATATATATATATATATATATATATATATATATATATATATATATATATATATATATATTAATTCCGTTTATTTGTAATTATTTATTTATTTAGCTAAATATTACAAATCGGTCTATGTTGTTATTGAGGAAAAATGATTTTTTTGTTTGTTTATGTTTGAAGAAAAGAAGGCATTGTTAAGCAGTACAGGCTAATTTTCCTTTGAACATGAAATAAATCCAGGTTTATTATTATTATATAATTCATTAGGCTATACTATAGCCTAGTAGGTATATTTTTTATTTACATTTCTTACTTTTTTACTGTATTTCTATGTTCTAAGTTCCTTGTTCGTTCCTTTCATCCATTTAATTAAACGCAAATAAAACGAATCATTTTTTTCTTTTTTACATTTGTGTTCAACAGGGGAGCAACTGAAAAAAGAACAGAGTAGCAGACAGAATATGCAATTTATTTATAAAAAAAATAAAATAAAAAACCTTATACTTTACCTGCGGGATTTTGCAGGCGGTAGCGGGACGAAACTTGATCGTTCGCGGGCGGGAGCGGGAGAAAATCTTGCGGGAAAAATCCATCCCGCGCAGGTCTCTACACTCAAGCGCCAGCATGCTTAGCCTTTCCTGCCCAACCGAGGACCGCAGCTCTCCTTTGATTATTCCCAACTTTGAGAAGCTTCGCTCGCCAGAGTCATTGGACATAATCATGGCGCGACTTAGGCCTACGTTTTTTTTTTTTACTCTCAAAACGCAATCTTATACAAGTGTTTTTTTAAACAATGCAACAAACATTTTTAAATATCTTAAAAATAATTTTAAAGTGTTGATAGATTTTTTTAGTTTTTTTTTTTTTTTAAGTAGGCCTGGCTTACATTTGGACAAAATCTGGTGTAAGCTGTAAACTGTAAGCATTAGATCTCTATTTGTTTTCCTTTTTTTGAGTAAGGAAAACGCTATACTTTATTATTATTATTAAATTATTATTACTAGGCAAATTACATTCAAATAATATATATATATATATATATATATATATATATATATATATATATATATATATATATATATTTAAATAACGTTATTAACCGGTATTTTTTGACCCGAACCGGTTTCGGAACGGTAATAATATCAGAGGAACGCAGAACAGAAACATTAAAATATAGATTCTGCTTGGAGTGAACCGATTGAATTATTTTTTCGTTTTCAAGCCCTGCTGTGCTGATAAATAACCATGGTGCTACAGAAGTGCTAAAATACATCGTTATTATTATTATTATTGCCTTGGTTCTACAGAAAATTATAGTTATTATTCCTCTAGTGTTTAATTGTCAGGCTGTTGTAGCCATAAAGATGAAACTTTAGCACAAGTGTTTTTCTGATAGATTTATTAACAGCAATTACAGAACACAACTTTTAACAACCAGTTTAAATAACTTTCCTAGCACAGCCTAATTAAAATAAATATTACATGTACACTATACTGCTCAGTAACATCTGACCCAATATAAAGTCTCTAACCGTGATAACCAACACTGCACTGTGAATGAATGCTGTCTGCCAGGAGAAATAGTTCAGTCCTACACAATTATTCGCTAATATTACGTCTATCTTTCTACTTAGAAACTTATCTGATGCACCAAATTCCTTGCTAAGTTAATAAAATGAATAATTAACAATGCACTTTAAGTTTGATGTTTATGTGAGGACTGATACTCATCCCTATAGCTGTCATTCGGCCTACAATCCTCTTTTGTGCTCTGTGGAAGAAAGAAAGTCATGGTTTGGTACATCAATGTGGTGAGTAGATGTAGTCGAGAGATTTAACTATGAGTGAACGGTCTCTTTAAAGGTGAGTGTCATGAGGTCATGACGTGCCTGTTATGTTGGTTCTTCATCAGTCCGTTCCTCGCTGCAGTGAGCCACACTGAGCCCACAGCGCCTCCACAGGCAGACAGAGGCATTACATCACCTGCTTCAGTCCTGATGATCTGCTGCACCGAGTCTGACTGCTGGCTCTCTGGCACAAACACAGCAGAAACACAGGAGACAGTGTGTGCTCCAGATAAGATTATGACTGGACTGAACTGTTCACCTGTACAGGTGAATATAATGTCACATACATGCAGGCGGCAGACTAGATGTAATATTTAAAACATTACTGAGGACTGTGGCATATACACATTACATCTTACTGGTGCCTAAATCACTTCACAGGCTCTTTCACACCAAGAACAATAACAATAACTAATGATTACAATAACGATAACTACAAATCCTCTCACTATAATAATAACAGTAATGGTGTAAACTCTAATGATGACATAATAGCTACAGTAAGTATAAAGACAACTGTAAATCTATATACAATTAGTGATAACTATAAAAATATACATTAAACCGTCTATTACTTTAAATGCTTGAGCTCTTTAAAACTAGATGGATTGAATTGGCTGTCAATGTTTTTATGGTTCATTACCTGGAAAAACTGCTCTGAAAGTGATTTGAAATTGGGGTGTATACTTTTTGTTTTTGCAGAATTATAACAATTATTAAAACACTGAATGGTATTAATAGTTTGTCGTAATGGATGTCATGCATGGGGTGAATGGGCCTTTAGGAACAGTTTCAGTTCAGTTGTAGAATCATTTATCTTTATCCTATTATATTCAGTATTTTCATGTGAATGTTAGAGGACATGGTTATGTGTTATTCACCTGTGTGTGTAGGGAGCTGGACGAGTGAGCCCTTGATAGTGTACCACTGTCTCTTCCATCCTTTGGTTTGTCTCATTCCCAGTGAGGAGCTTTACTCTGGGAGTGACTGGAAACACACAAACACAGGTTCAGCTTACCCCGGTCACTTCCTCCCGCTGACCACGTGTGACCCTCTTCTGAAGATACGACTAGACACATATGAAAACAGTGTCCTACACAGACTCTGGCCTTTACATGTACACGTTTCATATTTGGAGCTGACTGTATTGTTATATTTAATTAAACTACACTGTGTTACTGTGTTGAACAGTGATCAGACTCGGTCCACCTTGCCGGTTTGTAGCGGGGAAGTTCTTGTTTCTGTCTGCTCTCAGTCTTCCTCAGGTGGCTCGGATCCTCCCTCTGGAAGACTGTTTGGACCTTGGGCAGGTCAGTCATCATGGAATCTTCCCTCGGGTCGTGACCCAGTGACCCGGCTGAGAGATGACCTGACTCAGAGTCCACAGAGCTGTGTGAGGAGGTGTGTCTTTGGACCGGAGGGGAGGAGCTTCTGTGTGGTCTCTGTGCTCGTCGGTGGTTGGACGTGGAGCTTTTTACCTCTGGGCTCTGTCTAACGCTGCTCCCCTTGTTTCTGTCTTGAGGTGTTTCCCTGGCATCAGAGGCAGATCTGGTAAAGGAGCTGATTTGTTTCTCTTCTCTGCTGTGGTGTGATGGGAAGGAGTTATGTGAGACTGATTGGCTGTAGAGGGAGTGGGAGGAGCCTCTCCAGCGGCCTGATGAAGGGTTTGATTCCTGCTGTGATTGGCCACTCAGGGTTTTTCTAAGATAAGAGGTGGAGCCAGTTCTGTCACTCATAGTGTTCCTCAGAGGGGCGTGGTCTGCGATCTCACGCATCAATGCAGACACAGTGCAGCTCCACCCACTCTCTGACTTGCGAGGAGGAGATTGGCTCTGAGCTAAGGGGGAGGGACTGCAGCTCTCTGGACCACGGTTGTATGATGACGGGCTTGTTTTGGACTTATGAAGGGATGATGGACCAGGGTTTTGGTGAGGTCCTCTATTTGGGGAAGAGTGTCGGCTGTCTCGGCTGTAGCTGTGAAGGGAGCTCCTGGCCTCTGGTTTCTTCACTGTGGCTTGGCTTTGCATTTCATAGCTTCTTCTGGATGGGGAGGGGCTTTTTCTGTCATAACTCCATCCATTAGATATGGATTGTCTATCTGATTGGTTTGGTGCTCCATAGCCCTTTCTGACTGGAGACGCACTTCGTCGACTCTCTTGAGTCTGATTTGATGAGACATTGGTCTCCAGCCTCCCCACATGGGACTGGCTTCTGGAATCATAGCGGCTCTTCAAAGAGGAGGAAGAGAGACCCTCTCTGTCATGACCATGCTCATAGGAAGGACTTTTAACTTCAGTTTTCCTAACAGCAGGACTGTCATAACTCCGTCTGGAAGGGGACGAGCTCCCATGGTTCTCTGTAGACCCAATTAAGGAGCTGTTGGTCTCGGGTTCCCGTAAAGTGCCTCTCAGATCCATGTACGACTGAGACTTATTGATGCTACTGATGCTGCCCACAGTGCTTGCAAATGATCGGAGGGTTCCAGAGTATCTGTTGTGTGCCAGGCTGACCGATGCTTGATCCTGATCGGACTCGCCCCGTCTGAACACAGAGGTACTACGAGAGGGAGAGGAGGAATGGGAGAGGCCAGAACCTCTTTGGGAAGAGTTGAGCGTTCCCGATTGCCACAAGGGAGACGTGTGGGCATATCGTCCATCTTTTCGACTGGAGGCCCAGAAAGATTCATCTTGGTTGATATGTGTGTAACTCAGGGCCCGGGGTCCTGCGAGGGCCTTATCCTCCAGGCTTAGATCCAGCTCTTCTGGAGGATACTGCGGAGGATTGTTTTTCGCAAGCTGCTCTGCATTCTGAAACTCAGAGGTTCTCCTTTCTGAAGGGACGCCCAGATCCGGGTTCCGAAATGGAATGGTGGCTTTGGGTTCGGGACTTTTGTTGCTAGGCAGGGGATGCCCTCTCTCTAAATGCCGATAGGGAGCAGAAGGGCTTTGATCAGGGAAAGCTCTCCTGACCGCAGACCTCCCCAAAGAGAAATATCCACTGTCCTGTTCCCTCTGTTCCTTCATGATGCCTGCGGACAGAGACAAAATCATGACCTGTGTTAATATGTGAAATGATACTGCTCTCATGCACTGTGACGCAGTGCTCAGGAAGAGCCCAGTGTAACCCGACACCTCCTGACACCCCAAACCTCCACTGGATCTATCTGAACAACACCACCAGCTGCTCGAGCGGTAACTGGATACTGGTGTTTTCCTTACCGTGAGAAAAACTTCACTTCTGAGACACCTCAGTTCAACCACGGGGGCTCGCCCGGTTCAGAGGCGGATCCAAGCGGGTCATTCTGCAGCCGGATGAAGGATGATGAAAGAGGATGAAGGATGATGAAGCAGGATGAAGGATGATGACACTGATCCGTCACCCTGACTGGGATTAAAGATATATAAGGGAAGAATAGGATATGACACCAGAACTCGACACACTGACAACACACAGAGAGCAAGAGGATTACATCCCTAAACGCTCTTAAATTATGCAATAAAAGTTGCATTTAATACAAGATAAATTACACAACAGCACACACTCAACAGATTTCAATGCTGAACATCAAGTGGAGACTCTTTAGCAGCCTTACCTGTCCGATCTTTGGTCGTGGTCTCCGTCACACAGGTACAGGACACAGAAGGGACTCAAGATGCAGAGGGAGTCGTCCTCAAAGCCACGCCCCCTCTGCTGACATCACAGTAGCGTGTCACCACTGACAGCACATCTGAGTCTTCCTGATTGGTGGACGGAACACAGCTAACCAATCAGATTTCTTCTTTTCTTTTAACACTCACTCACACAGTCTCTCTCTCATAAGTGCTCTGCAGACATGTAAATAACAAACCTATACAAGACAAACACTGACCAATCTAGATAAACTGATCTAAATAAAGACCCAACCGATGTGTTCTGCACAGGAATAACACTTACATCTCGATGTTTCTATTTATTATATTAGTTACAAACTTCCCTCAGGCTGATGTTGACGACACTCCACGAGCCTCTCGATTACTCATCTCGAATAAAACCTATACTACTTCTTCCGATGTGGAAAATATCCGTGTTTTATCATTAATGTTCTTTGATATCCTCTTATTACCATAGACAGTAAAACAGAAATGGACACAGCGACCCCATTGGATTCAACGGAGACAAGTTAAGTCAAATAGGTCTGTATCAATTACAGCTGGTAATACAATTGCAACTCCTTTAGTTCCTCAATCATGCGTGGTCCCACAAGGCTCTATATTAGGTCTGATACTGTTTCTCTGTATATGTTACCTCTGGAGTCTATTCTGAGGAAATATGAGACTGCGTACTACTGGCGATACTCAAATATCCGTCCCATTACACCAAAGTCCTGTTCTACTACGGTTACATATCTTGAGGATGTGAAATCCTGGAGGAATAAATAGCTCCAGATACTGTGGTCTCAGGAAGATGATTAGGCTTTTTTGATTTTCAGTCCTCAAGTTACTGAATAACTTACAGCCAACCATCCACTCTGCCCTCTCTTTGATCACGGTTAAAAAAGGATTTTTTTAAATATCAGGCTTTTTTTTCCTAATGCTGTGTTTTGTTAGGTCTTTCACAGCACTTTGGGCTGCTCTTGTGACAGAAGAAACGTGCTCTATAAGAAACTAAACTAAACTGGAGTGTGTTTGGTGTATTTGTATTGGGTTTCATGAACTGCACACAAACATAAGATGGTTCTTCAACGGCATCTGCAGTTTTATTACAAAAAAAAAAAAGAAATTCAAAAGATGTAGAGATTCAGACAAACACATGAACAGAAGAGAGAGCAGAAAGAGTGCATGTGACTGAGCTGCAGAGAGAGAGCTAATACAGTTAGATATTAAAACACAACCAGAAGCTTCAGATTAAATTATTAAAAACACCAATACACGCGTGTATCTTTTCTGCATTAACAGCTCATTCTGATGTGTGTGTGAGAGATATTACATCATCATCATCATCATCACCACATGTTGTCATAATAAAAGTCCCGCTGTCATCTATTCAAATATAAAAGAATAAACACAGAATACTACCAAAGCAAAATAAAACAAACACATCAGAAACTAACTGAAGAAATAACACATGATGAAGCGTTAAGGTCCTCACGTGAAATAATAATTATATAATAACCCTCATGTATCTCACTAGCACTACAAGACTTTGGTCTACAAGACACAGTTCTGTACAACATACGTGTGTGTGTGTGTGTGTGTGTGTGTTTGTGTTTGTGTGTTGAGGATGCAACTAATGTACATCTAATATTAACATGATCATGACTAACATACAGCTAAAGAAGATTCAGTGTGTGAGAGTGTGTGCATAAATATATATTTATATTTGTGTGAGAGTGTGTGTGAGAATATGTGTGTTTGTGTGTGTGTATAAATATGAGTGTGTGTGTGTGTGTGAGAGAGAGAGAGAGAGAGAGAGAGAGAGAGAGAGAGAGAGAGAGAGAGAGAAGAGAGAGAGAGTGTGTGTGTAAGAATGTGTGTGTGTGTGTGTGTGTGTGAGTAAGAATGTGTGTGTGTAAGAATGTGTGTGTGTGTGTTATGTGGCAGCGATGGTGGTTCCTCCTCCGAGCCGCAGCAGTATCTGCTGACAGTCCTGCAGGGATCTGCGGTCTCCCACTCGCTCCAGCGTGCGCTTGGCCTCGGCCAGCAGGCGAGCGCGGTGACCCGGCGGGGTCAGCAGGGGCAGAGGCAGGTGACGACATGCTAGCAGGATAGCATGAGCCCTCTCACGCTCGCCCGGAGCACAGACACCGTCTGCAGCACAAACACAGCGTCAGCACAACATACTGAACACACTCTAGAGAGACTGAGTGTTTGTGTGTGTGTGTGTGTTTACCGGTCGTGCTGTAGTTGTGTGTTCGGTGTCGCAGCAGCTGGTGTGTGCGTGTGGGACTGGCTCCTGCCATCAGTCGGACCGTCGTCTCATGCAGGAACAGCTAAAACACACACACACACACACACACTGTTAATAGCGTGTGGAGCTCAAGTGCAGAGGTCAGCTGTAGGCTGGGGTCAAAGGTCACCTTGTGTTGTGCCTGTCCGTGGGCCTGGCCGAGCTTACGAAGAGAGCTCAAGTCCCTTTGAAATCCAGCCAATTGGGATCCGGGGGCGGGGCCTGGCTCCCCGTTAGACCCGCCTCCACGCTGCCATAGGCTGGTCCTCAGAGTCAGGAGGAGGTCACACACCAGAAGCTCCACCCCCTGAAAGAGTCGGAGAAGATGATTGGCTCGAGAAAAACAGAACGGTGTGTCCTTTATATTAATCAGAATTAGCATTAATTATCATTAAAACTATACACATAACTGAAACATTAACTATAAAGATAATCCACACCACGGACAACACCTGTAACAAGATCTAGAACATCAACCATAATGATTGAAGAGTGTTTCAAATCAGTCACTTACACTGAGTAGGGTGCTCCCTAAAACAGGGCAAACATCAGCAGTGTGTGTGTGTGTGTGCATGTGTACCTTGTGCAGCCAGGTGTTGTGCGACTGACACACACTGATGTGCAGGTGAGCACTGGAGCGCTGGCAGTGACTGAGGCAGCTGACGACCCCCTCGCCCTTCTGTGGACACACACTCATCTGCACAGCCTTACACAGAGCTAGCACGGCCCTCGGCAGCGGGTGACTGACACACACACACACACACACACACACACACAGTTAGACTGGAGCATCATGGGCATGAACACACACTCTGACGGGTGAACACTCACTCCAGTGTGTGCAGTGCTCTGGGCATCCGCTCCGCCTCCGCCAGCAGTGACCTCACCGACGCATCATCACCCTGCAGCCAATGAACCGCAGCCTTCAGCACCGACGCCCACCAGCGGCACACAGGGTCCCTGACTGCAGAGACGAGAGACAACACGTCAGCGTGTGAGGACGCATCAACACACACACCGAGGCAGTGACACACACCTGGTGTGGAGCTCTGATTGGCCAGCGCAGGGAAGGGGGCGGTGGAGGGGGCGGAGTCTTCAGTACAGCTGTTCAGCAGCTGCAGGAACTCCAGAACACCAGTGAACTCCCTGCAGCAGACATGACAGAACTCTACAATCATCAGTTATTAGATTTAGAGCTGCATTATTACTCGAAGGAAACTGCAATCAGAGTTGTTTTAATTCTACCTGTAGATGTAGTTAATTATGGACCCACTGTGTGAACAGGTGTGTGTGTGAGTGTGTTTTACCCAGCGTCCTCTGCTCGTTTGCTGCTCTGCGGCTCGATCAGTGTGTGCACGGCTCTCTCCAGGAGCTTCTCACAGAAGCAGCGGTGCAGCTGCGCGATGGGATCCGCTAGAGACACACACACACGTCAGTCCTGCGTCCGGACGCTCAGACAACCATCCATCGGTCGCTCAGGCTTACCTTCATCTCTCTTAGATGTGAAGATCTGCTCGCTGCTCTCCGCCCTCACTGACCAATCACAGCTCAGGAAGAACTGGCGGCCCAGCGGCGTGAAGATCCAGCGCAGGCAGTCTGGGAGGAGCTTAGAGTCTGACTGACAGGCCAGAGCCTCGGCGCAGCTCAGCAGGTAACCCTGAGGCACAGACAGCAGGTGTGTGAGGGTGTGTGTGGTGTTTAGATCAGTGTGTGTGTGTGTGTGTGTGTGTGGTGCTCACGGGCAGACAGGTGAGGTGTTTCCCCAGCGCTGCTCTCAGACTGATGGCTGCTGTCACTAAGATCTGGATCTGCTGAGCGACCGGCATCTTCCCCTCCGCGCTCTTGCTCAGATTCACAGCGCTCAGAGACACACACACACCCCAGAGCGGCCGCTGATCCAGCTTACCTGAAACACACACTCACATTATAACACTCACACACACTATATATAACACACACTCACCATATACATGACACACACTCACTACAGCACACACTCACTATACAGCACCCACTGACTAGAGCACACTCACTATAGAGCACACACTCAATATAAAGCTCACTCACTATAGATCGCACGCTCACAATATATGACGCACACTCGCTACAGAGCACGCACTCACTACACAGCACACTCACGCTCGCTACAGAGCACACTGGTTATAGAGCACACTCGTTATAGAGCACACTCACGCTCGCTACAGCGTTACATTGTATTTGCTAATGAATGTTGTTCAGTTGCTTTGACGCAATGTATTTTGTTTTAAGCGCTATATAAATAAAGGTGACTTGACGCTCGCTATAGAGCACACTCGCTATAGAGCACACTTGCTGTAGAGCACACACTCACTATATGCTCACTGTAGAGGGCACACTTGCTATAGAGCACACTCGCTATAGAGCACATGCTCACTATTGAGCACACTCACTGTAGCACACAGTCACTATATATGAAAAACACTAACTATAGAGCACATGCTCACTATAAAGCACACAGACACTCAGCGCACACGCACAAACTTGCACATGCACACATTCACTCACACTCACTGAGGCACGCACACACACACACACACACACACACACACACACACACACCTGTGAGCTGCAGCTGGCTGAGTTGGTGATACACCAGCGCTGCATCGCGTGAGCTGGTCTGTGACTCCTCCCCCTCATGTCTTCCTCCAACCAGACGCACCAGCCAGCCCAGGGGGGCGGGTTTCCGCAGGCAGTAGCGAATCAGGTTCCAGGAGAGCGAGCAGATGATGTCGAGGGTGGAGGAGGGCAGCACTCTGGACAAGATGGACAGACAGGTGTGCAGACTGACCACAGCCGCCGCGTAATCACCCTGAGACACACACACACAACACATGATCACTGAATCTACAATGTAGGTGTGTGTGTGTGTGTGTGTGTGTGTGTGTGTGTGAGTATGTGTGTGTGTGTGTGTGTGTACCCGGTACAGCTGCAGGTCGGCCTGTTTCCTGTGTCTCCAGAAGCGCACTGAGGTGGGCGAGTGAAGGGGCGTGACCGGCTCCCACAGGTACAGCACACGGACACACCCCCAGACCACGCCCACCCCGCTCAGGACCCACACCAGGAGCCACGGCAACACACACCACAGCCACGCCCCTGAGGGATGGACAGAAACACACGAGGCGTTAGCGTCAGAGCAGGTGGGTGGTCATGTGATCAGGTCATGTGACTCACCGAAGCTCTGCGTGGGCAGAGAGAAGAGCGAGCGTGTGGTTCCATGTGTGACCGTCAGCCCGGCGCTGTCCTCGGACCCCAGCAGAGACGGAAGAGGATTGAGCGACAGACAGAGGAAGGTGAGCGTGCAGAGCAGCAGACGAGAGCTGTCCATCACACCCACTGATGACGGGGAGTTCGGCTCGCTCTTCACCTGCACACACACACACACACACACACACGTCAGACGAGCGCCAGCCTCTCACAGTAATATGCAGTGAGGGGCGGGGCCAGCATCTCACGCTCTCGTTCTCCAGCAGAGGGCTGCCCGGCTCCGAGTCGATGCAGAAGGGCGAGAGCTGAGGAGGAGAGCTGGAGCCCGAATCTGACGGAGGAGGAGAAATGAAGGCCATCTCCGGCTTCAGATCCACATCATCAGAGAGACACACCGACTCTACGAGACACAACACAGCCGTCACATCAAGAGCATGTACACAGTCTAGACACACAGAATGACCGTTCGGGATTCATGAATACAACATGTCATGTAAAATGTAAAAGTTAATAAATTATTAATAACAATTTAATTTAGCTGACAAAATGTCAGGCAAGTCACTTGTCAAATGTATAAATGAGAAGATAAAAGCATTAAGTTTATACATCATTTAATATATATTAATAAATTAATAAAGCAAAAGTAGGGATGTACAAAGTCAAATTTCAACATCAATATTAGTAAGAATTACATTTATAATAGTATATATTAATAATTGTAATTTAATTAAATCACCTCAGTTGTCCAGCATTTTATTTGATTATATTTTAAAAGATTAATCATATTTCTTAAGTTTTATGCATTTGATAACCATCATCTTTAATAATGGATTTGTATTAAATCATAAACACAGAATCCAGATAATCCTTTTGATTATTAAAATGTACTGAATTTAAGTTAATGAACTTACCTTTAGAATAGAATTGGAAATCAAAACAGAATTAAAAACTGATAGGGTTTAATCAGTGTTATGATTGTGTGATGATGACACAGATGTGAGAGCTACTGGTGAGCAGTGTGTTTGGGCGTGTGGTCATGTGACTCTCACTGTTCTTGTGATTGGCCATCTTGAGCGTCAGGTTCTCCTGCCGGAGCTTGTGGTTCACCTGCTGCAGGTACTTGATGTAGTCGATGGCTTTACGCAGAACGCCAGACTTGTGCATCTGTCAATCACATCAAACAGAGGTCAGAGCGTCGCCTGAGCTCCACGTGTCCCAGCATGCAGTGCGGCACACTCACCTTAGCGTCGCTTCCCATCACGAGGTCGCGCAGCTCCAGGATCTTGTCGTTGATGGACGATCTGTAGCGTTTCTCGATGATGTTGTGTGTCGTCCGTCTCTCACCCTCCTTCACGACTCCTCCCATTCCAGCGGTAATGGCCACGCCCTGATCCATGCCCACCCTGGCTCCGCCTCCTGTGTGGGCGGTGCCCGAGGGGAGCTGCTTGATTGGCAGCTTGTCTCCGCCTCCCATCACCATGGGAACAGTGGTCAGAATGTTGCTGCTCATCAGCGTCTGTGAAAGAGCCACGACGTTCAGAATCATAATCAGCAATATATGAAATATAGATATGAAAATTACATGAACACATCACAGTACAATCAGAACAATCACGTCAACTACATTTTTTATGAAAATGTAAAAAATATCCTCTGCATGAGTATGTCTGATTTTCCATTAAATGTTCATAAAAAAGATCTGGTCTTAAAAAGATATTCTAAGCTACTATTTTCTTAAAATATTTATAATTATACATAAATATATTTATTTATTTACACTGATTCGTAATTTATTTTAAACAAATATGATTTAAATTCAATAAAAAAAAAAACATTTTACTATTTTACACCATACCAGCAGCAAAGGGTTAATTTAATAGCAATTATATAACAATATTTTTGACAATCTAAACAATCGAGTGTAATATTCCCCCAGTGTGGCAGTGTATGGTGACTGTTGTGTGTGTGACGTACAGGGACCTGCAGCGAGGTGGTCTGGATGGGTGCCGTGAGGGTGGTGAGGCCCGGTGGGTTATGGACAGTGGACAGCACCTGTGTCCCGTCCGGTTTGAGCGTGGTCAGAACCAGAGAGTCTGTCTTCAGGATCTGTGGCTGGTGCAGCAGCACCTGTCGGCCAATCAGAGCGCAGCGTCACACATGACATCACACAGCACAGTAAGAACAGTCTGCAGTGAGTGTGTGTGAGACGTACAGGCACCTGCTGGGATACGGTGTGGACCGGTGTGGTGGACAGCGTCTGGAAGGTCTGACCGGACGGAGTCAGCAGCCGCTGGTGCTGGATGGTCATGGGCTGGACCTGTGGTGATGTCATGATGCTCTGCATCTGCGGCTGGATGACTGAGAAAGACACAGCTGCGTGAGAGAGAGTGTGTGTGTGTAGTGTGAGTGTGTGAGAGAGTGTGTGCGTGTGTGAGTGTGTGTGAGTCTCACCCTGGAAGCCCGCGCCGGGGTTCTGCTGACAGATCACCTGGTTGTGTATGAATCTGTGTGTGGGTGTGCCTGTCGGTGCGATCATCACCGTCTGCGGCTGAGTCTGCGTCTGCACCGCCAGCGTCTGCATGGGGAACGTCTGCGTCTGCACCTGTGGACGGCCAATCAGAGCACAGCATGAGGAGGGACCCAGTCTAATCAACGTACAGATGAAATCACTGAATACAGACATAAAAACTAGGTGTGGTCAGAACATGAGGGGGTGTGGCCAAGTGAGAGGAGGTGTGGTCAGAACACGAGGGGGTGTGGCCAAGCGAGAGGAGGTGTGGTCAGAACACGAGGGGGTGTGGTCAAGTGAGAGGAAGTATGGTCAGAACACAAGGGGGGTGGTCAAGTGAGAGGAGGTGTGGTCAGAGTGTGAAGGGGTGTGGTCATGTATACAGAGGTGGGTCCAAGACTCAGATGTGTGTCCTGGCTCACTGTTGTAATGTGAAAGGGGGTGTGGTCAGAGTGAGGGGTGTGATGTAATGTGTAAGGGTGTGTGGCCAGAGTGTGAAGGGTGTGGTTAGAAAGTGAGAGATGTGTCAATGTGTGGTCACAAAGTGAGGAGTGTAATGTAATGTGTAAGGGGGTGTGGTCAGAGAGTGAGGGGTGTGGTGTAATGTGTAAGGGGGTGTGGTCACAGAGTGAGGGGTGTGGTGTAATGTGTCAGGGGCGTAAGGGGTGTGGTCAGAGAGTGAGGGGTGTGGTGTAATGTGTCGGGGTGTAAGGGGAGTGGTCAGAGAGTAAGGGGTGTGGTCATAGATTGAGGGGTGTTGTAATCTGTCAGTGGGTGTGGTCACAGAGTGAGGAGTGTGGTGTAATG